>NW_024630554.1:0-2977 GCF_008729295.1 Plectropomus leopardus
TATTACAGTACACACTGCACAGACACAGTGCATATGACAGTACACATTGCACAGACACAGGGCATATAAAAGTAAAACACTGCACCGCCACACAGTGCATATAAAAGTAACACTTTGCACAGTCACAATGATGTTAAAGTACACACTGTACAACCACAGTGTATACTACAGTAAAACACTGCACAGCCACATTGCATAGCAAAGCACGGCTCAGACAGATAATATTACAGTAATTATAATAGTAAAACACTGCTCAAGACACAGCACATATTACAGTGCATTTTATAGTAAACACTGCAGTGCTATAGTGCATATAAAGTTATACTCTACACAGCTGTAGTACATGTTACACTGCATATTACTGTTAAACTAGACAGCCTCAGTGCATTTTACAGCACACACTGCACAGTCACAGTGCATATTAAAGTGGTCGGATTAGAGTTTATACTTCTTCCTAGTCTTTTATGTAAATGTAAAATGGAGGAATTTGTAGATGGAATTTATTCATTTTTTTATTCAAATGTTTAACGACTGTTTTTTTATTGTTTCTTACACTATCAAAACAAAGAAACCAACCAATCAATCAAAACTATGGTAAAACATTGCACAGCCACAGAGCATTTTTAGTGCATAATGCAGAAGAGCACTGCACAGTCACACTGCATAATATAGAGCATATCATAGTAAAGCACTGAACAGCCACAGTGCAAATTGAAGTGCATAATATAGTACAACACGGCTTAGACAGAGCACATTACAGTAACTATTACAGAAACATGTCAGAAACAGAAATAGCGCATGTATTAGTCCATATTATAATGTCATAGTGCATATTCTGCATATTATTATAAAACCCCACTCAGCCAAAGTGCAAATTACAGCAAAACACTGCAGGGCTACAATGCATGAAAAGAGCACTGCACAGCCACGGTATATAACAATAAATAATTGTGTCTTACCTTTATGTTGTCCACCAGCGAGGAAGGATTTTACTTTTCTTCATAACTTTGTGAGTCACATCACATCATTTTTGTGAGTCCAGATAACTCCGTCGCCTCAAAATGATCCTGTAGCGACGCTTTATAAACTTCAATGTGAAAATAAACTTATTAGGGCGCCTGAAGAGTCAAAATGAGCCTCTAATCACCTGTTGGTCCTCCCTCCTCCAGGTGCGTCGGTTCAGGTGTTACGTCGCAGACGGTTTCCATGTCGATGTATTCCCCTCTAACGTTACCGAAACCGGTAGTCCACTTTTCACGGCGTTTTAATAGTTTACGCCACATATCCCGTGTCCAAATCCGTCTTCAGCCTCCTTCTCTTGTTTTCGTCTCGTTTGTCTCTTTTTTGTCTCTGCAATGTCCGTGTTGTCCCCCGCGTTAGCTGCTAACCGTTAGCCGAAGCAGCACCGTCCTCCACCTGCGGCCTCGACGGCGGCATAAAACAAGAATAAAACTGTTATTTAAGCGTATTTTTGTCTTCAACCAACAGAGCCGTCCTTATTTTAACCGCATTTTTTCTCAAACAGAAAAGTGCCCCTGTTCATTTCCTTGTAGCCGGCGACGCTAGCTGGTGTTGCGGTACATTTCGTACCCGCTAAATTTCCGGTTTCCGCCCTCATATGACCTTTCCACTCGCTATGGTTCACCAGGAGGATCATGGGAGAAAACGTTTTTAGTGTTTTGGGATGCATGTATTAAATTATTTTTTAATAAATATCTATCTATTTTTCTATCTACTTATTTATTTATTAATTCTTTTTTTTATTTATTCATTTATTCATTTATTCATTTAAGAGGCACCTAACCTTTTTTAGCTCACCTCTTAATTTCAGGCTGCCAAACTTTGACAGAAAATAAGTCATCTGGCTAATTATGGCATATTCACGTTAATATTTATTAATATGCACTGTCCCTGAGAAATAAATACAATAAGACGATTTATTTATTTACTTACTCATATATTTAGTCATTCTTTTTTCTTTTTTACATTTATTTATTTATTTATTTTTGTAATTTTTATTATGATTATCATTTTAATCTATTTAATCAATGTCATGTAAACCCAGTCTAAGAGGCCCAAAAGGCCTTCTGAGAATTTGCCCAGTTTTCCAGACGGGGAAAAAAGTAACGGCTGCACACTCACTCCATGCCACAAAACTTTATTGAAGACAGCATTTCAATCCTGCTTGGATCATCCTCAGTCTACATCACCTACGTTCAAAGTTGTATTAAATTAAGGTTAAGGGAATAATCTCCAATACATACAAAAAATGACATTTAAAAAATATAAATCAAGTTCCAATTGAAGAACAACCAAGTTTCAAGGTTACTTTATTTGTCTCCCTTGGGAGAAGATTGTCATGGATGCATCAAACCAGAAAATTAAAAAAAAAAAAAAAAAAAAAAACATTAAACCTGCAAAACATTTGCTTGTGAACAAAAGTTCAACTTTATTATTTACTCTTAATATTATGAATTAATTTTTAAAATCTGAGCTTATTTTTTCTTTAACATAGTTATTATTGTTGTTGTCATATTACTATCATTATTATTATTATTATCAATGTGAAAAACACAGATGGACCAACATTTTTACAATTCAACATCTTGTTAATAGCCTAATTTTTAAACAGATTTTTTTCTATTCAAAAACTTAAATAAAAACACCAAAGAAAACTCAGAATCAGTGATTTAGTTCCTCTCTCCATGGGGATTGGGTCATCATGACAACATGACAGATTTCCACCTGTACCTCTCTGCGGTTTTAAAGCCACTCCAGAAGCACTCTAATACAAAGCAGTGCAATCTCTTGACAAAAATACAGGAAAATAACACCAACATGGGACAGAATGATTGAAACAAAAGAGCCATCTGCTCAATACACCATGCACTGCAGATGAATGTGCTTCCTAACATATCAGGAGGAGAAAAAACGGCACTGAGAAAACTATCAAAATTAACGCAAAGTTTGGAAAAAA
>NW_024630555.1:0-2404 GCF_008729295.1 Plectropomus leopardus
AAAAAATAAAATAAAATAAAGAAAAAAACAACCCAAACTTTAAAAATAAATTAACAAAAATTACCTAAAAAAAGAAGAGGAATAAACATAAAAAACCTCAAAATAATAAACATTGTGTCACTGTGTGACTTTGGCATTTAAAAGGGTTAATTCACATTCATCAATGTCACACAATAACACAAACTAAATAACTGCAGTTTCCCCCCGGGGATCAATAAAGACATCTGCTGCATGTGACACACTGTCCATGGATAAATACCACATACAACCCAACTCCAAAAAAATCTGAACTATCCTTTTAACAAGCACACATTTGCAACGGCTGCAGTACGTGTGTTGCACCTTTTTAAAATGTGGCACTAACAGTTAAACGTCCGTCCTTTAAGGTCAGTGGGGGATACTTAGGGGAGTTCAGGGGAATATCCAAAAATGAAGATCATAGGTTTTACTTCCTCCATGTTCATCAACTAAACTGTAGCTGAACTATAAGAGTGCTGTTACTAAACACATAACAACCAGAATATTTTCAGACGAAAGTCCCTGAAGCCAAAATCTTATCAAAACGGGGTCAGTGATCTCCATTTTAAGGAAGCTTTACTTAAAAAAAAAAGGTTGAGAGCCACTGCTTTCGCTTACAATCAGTCTTTCCACATAAAAGTCAATGCACCTTTTGCAACAGGCCACTTCCAAGCCACCCCCCGTCCTTTTAGCCAACTGGCACGAACACAAACACACACACACACACACACACACCATCACAGACACATACTTGACTTTCATGCCTGTATCAGCCCCCGAGGGCAGAAGCTGCAGCTGCCAAAGTGTGGGGAAATTTATGTGGACCAACCAACGGACCGACCAACCGGCAGAGCAAGCTACAGAGCTGCCGGCCAAATTCAACAAATTACACTGCGTCCACGGGGAGGTGGATGTTCAAGGAACACCTCACCCACAAAACGAGCATTTGTAAATCAATAAGTCACGACGTGATACCTTTAATTTGTGAAGAACTCTTTGTTTTTCTCACATGCCTCCACAGAAAACTGCAAAGGTATTGATTGATTTATTGGGGATGAACAACAGCAAAATCATGTCAAAACATCCGCTTACAAACTCTAACGCAGCTCAAGAAAAAACAGTCTCATTTATCTAGTCGTATGTTCGGTACTTCCTAAACAAATGTATGTATGTACAAAGCAAAAAAATGGAACTGAAGTTAAATCACTATTTAAAAAAAACATTGAAAATAAGAAAGATAAGTAATATAAATAAAGGACTAAAAATGATGATGCTGTCACTATTCTAGCCATCACTATCATCATCGTCATCACCACCACTGTCATCGTCATCATCACCATCATCACCACCATTGTCATCGTAATCATCGTCATCACCACCACTGTCATCGTCATCATCACCACCATTGTCATCGTAATCATCGTCATTATCATCATCATCACCATTGTCATCGTAATCATCATCGTCATCATCACCATTGTCATCGTAATCATCGTCATCGTCGTCACCATCGTTATCATCATCATCGTCGTCATTATCATCATCATAATCACAATCATCACCATCGTCATCATCATCATCATCAATATCATAATCACCATCATCACCATTGTCATCGTCATCATCATCATCATCATCATCATCATCATCATCACCATCCTCATCGTCAACGTCATCGTCATCTTCATCATCCCCCAGAATAAAATGTCATTCTTTACTTTGGAAATAACAGTTTCATAAAACAATCCCAGCTCAAGGTCACTGGCCAGAGCGGACAAGATGTCCTACAAAAGCTATGGATGACATCATAACTGCTGCTATGAACCTGTGTGTCAACAGAACATCTCCATGGCAACTGAACAAACGCTGTCTGCTGATAAGGCTGTGTGATAGAGCGGTTGGAATAAGGGAGGTAAACGGAGGCTGGTTTGTTAAACCCTCATCGTGTGTGCCATTTCTTTATTATCAATGGATCTGCAGATTTATTTTCTAATCAATCAATTGATTATTTAATCTATGAAATGTCGCAAAAAGTCTTGTTTTGTCCGACCAAGAATCCAAAACCCAAAAACATTTAAAATTAACTATAACAAAGACTGGTTTAAAGCAGAAAATGCTTGCCCTATTTTTTTTTTTACTAGGTTATATTTTCTTGAAAAATGCCTGAAATGATTAGTCATTTATCAAAATAGTTGTCATTTATTTTCTGTCGGTTATCTCATCAATGTATTGACCAACTGCTCTGACTTAAATTATTTTGCGTGTGATCCAAAACATAAAAAATGAGGATTTTTTTTAAAGTCAAAAACAAAACAAAATGGGTTTTTTTTCTTTCTTCTCTTATGCCTTAAAGGGACAGTTCACCTCAACATTGGTTTTTTTTTTT
>NW_024630556.1:0-10191 GCF_008729295.1 Plectropomus leopardus
AACTAATTAGTGAAAGTGCACATTTCTGCTTTACGTTACAACAATTTAGACAATATGTAATTTTGTATTATTTGATAGAAAAATCCTGATTAGTTACTGATTCAAACAGACACATGAGATTATTGTAAATGATTTATCAGCCTGATCAGAAGATTAAAATAAAGTGTTATGGGCGATACCTTCATGTCATTGTTATGAGGGCATTTATAATGAAAAATTATGCATTTAAGACTGCATTCAAACATATAATGCTTTCTGATGCTCTGCATCACCAGTCATATAAGATTTTCCACATATCTTATGATGATGTTGCAATATTAGACTAAACTTGTAGACGTTCTTGGCTTGTAACCGAAAGGCAAGAAATAATGTGTAAGTTAGGCTCTATTAACATTAAGGTCTGTGAGAGCCATTTCACTTATGGACGTGATGGTTCGATGTCAGCTATCATATGAATAAGTTTCTTAGGCACCAAACGATACAATTATACAATTTTTTACAAATAGTGGCAACAAAATGGGAATTGTCCAGAAAATAGACAAAAAAAGATTTGTCTATCAAAAGTTTATTTGTTTCCTTTTGTTGATAAACAAATTTTAATTTGGATACTTTGAATATATTTAACTGGTAATGCTTCCCTATTTTGTTTGAATGGCAGGGTAGTGTTCATATTATTTCTTTAAGACTTGTTGAAGTAAAGGACCTCTGACACCTGGAATATGTGTCTTCAGGTCAGCAGGTCAGATTAATCAAAAGGAGCATCTGCAGGTTCAGCACCCTGGACAGAGACGGCAGCTCCGTCAGTGTCAGTTCAGCACCTCGGACAGAGACAAGACTCCTCAGGTGAAAAGGAAACACCACCTCACTTGATGACCTGACTCCATAATCATACACTTATTGTTGTTTGTTTCCTTTTAATTGTTACCAATCTTTTTAAAGCCAACTGTATTGATTAGCTTTGCTGAGAGATCACACCTTAAGCCAGATTGTACTTCTACTCAGGGTGACAATTTCTTTCTTTTTTCTTTTTTTTTTTTTTAAACTGGAGAGAGTTTAAGGTTTGTTGAACATGTGAAGGATTACAGAGCTATCCAGGCCAATGACAGGGGGCATTCATGCTGCCACTAATGTTGGTTTTTTTTTTGTTTGTTTGTTTGTTTTTTTTTTTAAAAATAATTTACACGTTTCTTCTGTTACATACAGCATATCTAAGTTAAAATAACGTGAACTTTACGTTTCCACTTCCATGTCTCTTTTAATCCACTCAGCACGTTTACAGTGCACATTCAGCCTAAAAAAAACCCTGAAAAATTAAAGAGTTAACCTACCACCCTCCCCAGTAACCCACCATCTACTTAGTAGTACACCACCTCATCAACTACCACTACACTGCTGATTACAAGGAATTATAATGTTAAAAAATATCATTAAATCTAGAAGGAAGAAGTAGAAATAGCGTGCATTCAGGTTTGCACACTGATATAACAGGCCCAGAGTCTGAAAGTCCTTTTTCATTTGGGACGTTTGTATTTTTCGGCCAGTTGTCACTTTGAACACAACGAATAACTGTTGTGTCACACCTAATGAAGTTTTCTAATATCCAAGAATCACTGGAAAGTGAAACTGTTACATTTAAATTAACAATTTTAATGTAAAATAGTCACAGCGATCAGCTCTGAAGGAAGTCTGAATAAACGGCATCATGAGCCTCGGCCGTCCACAGCGTGTTTGCTGCCACCAGAAAAACGTCACTTTATTAGAAACGCATCCACAGCAGATGGTTGTTTTGACATCGAGTCCCTGAACAAACATGTGGACCAGCTGGAAAACGAGTTTTGGTGCAGCCGTGAAGCTTTTTCGATCATTTTAGGAGAAAAATGAGCAGGAAAAGCTGCTGAGCATTGCTGTCCATAGCGGGAATATGTGAGGTTTGGAGGCTCCACAGACAAAATGCAGAAATCATCAGAGCTTTACAAGACTTCAGTATGGAGATAAACAAGTCCGCTATCGGTCCCTCCACTCTCAGCCTGCAGCACTTCTCCTACAATTAGTTTTTAGTCTTTTATCAGTGAGGAGAAAACACAAGTCGCGCGGCATCCAGACTGCACGGAGGAGTCCAGGGCCGCGTTGAGTCTCCACGGTTCTCACGGTGTGTTTAAGGACAGCCTCCTGCTCGGAGTTCTCCAACAGTCCAGTCAGACTCTCGCATAAGCCTGAGTGAGAATATCAACTTCAGTGGAAGATGGCAGAAGTAGCTCCAGCAACAGCGCCGGCTAAAGCAGCCAAGAAGAAGGCCCCCAGGCCGAAGAGGGCCGGCCCTAGCATCGGTGAGCTCATCGTTAAAGCTGTGTCCGCATCCAAGGAGAGGAGTGGTGTGTCCGCGGCCGCCCTCAAAAAAGCCCTGGCTGCCGGCGGATACGATGTGGAGAAGAACAAGTCCCGCGTCAAGACCGCTATCAAGGCTCTGGTGGCCAAGGGCACTCTAGTGCAGACCAAGGGGATCGGGGCCTCCGGCTCCTTCAAGATGAGCAAGACGGCTGCTGCTCCCAAGGTTAAGAAACCGGCTAAGAAATCCGTTGCTAAAACCAAAAAGCCCGCAGCCAAGAAACCTACAGCGGCCAAAAAGCCCAAAGCAGCGGTCAAGAAATCAGCAGTCGCGAAGAAATCCCCCAAGAAGGCCAAGAAACCCACGCCGGCCAAAAAAGCAGCTAAGAGCCCCAAGAAGGCTACAAAGAGCCCCAAGAAGCCTGCAAAGAAAGCCCCTGCAGCCAAGAAAACCCCTGTGAAGAAGCAAACCAAGCCTAAAGTCAAGAAAGCTGCAGCCAAGAAAAAGTGAGCTGACAAAGCTCAGTCTAACAAAAGGCTCTTTTAAGAGCCACCCAATTTATCTTCAGAGAGCATTTTTCTAATTTTCTATTAGTATTATTATTGTTGTTGTTGTTGTTATCATTTTTTTATTCATAGTCAGGCACAAATGATTTTCCTGCAAATGGGGGCCAGAAAAAAGACATGGTTGGACCTACCTTTGTAAATATGGGATTAAAAATAAAATTGATAATGATTTATCATACCAATTATCTAAACTGACACAAGCAGATTTGGCAAATGAAAACAAAAAGGCAAATGAAAGGCTTATTTTTACTTACTTTAAATTCTATGTAAAGTATTTGAAACATCTGATATGTTATTCATATTGTGACCATAATTTGGTCTTTTACAGAAAGCATTAAAACTTCCCTGTTATGTGAAGCTGAGTGAGACTGTTAAAATACTGTCTGTTCTGTCAGACTTCAAGAGGAGAATTTAAAGAGATTTAAAGAAGATTCATTTATAACTTTTTTATTTTTTAGATTTTAGTGTCTTCTGTCACTGGACTGTTGGTGAGGACAGACACATACTTGTTCTCATGTGGTCCAGCCACTGGGGACACATTTCTCTGTAGTCAACACAAGGTCCCTGCATTAGATAAACTATTATATCCATTTTTATCTTGTAAAATTTACTGTATTAAATCTAAACACATGGGAGCATAACAAAATGAAAATGATAAAAGCACAGCATTAAGAGTGCACATTATTATGGCCCCAAGGCCAGTGACGAAAATGCTAAAATGTAAAAAAAAAAAAAAAAACAAAACAGGGGAATAAAATAGTTCCTATATTGGCTAAAATGAATGAATTAATAAATTAGTAGATATAATATATAGTAAATAAATCTCACTCTGCAGAGAGAATGAGCATTTCAAAGTAAAAGCTCTGACACCCAGTCTATTCATAATGGTGCTATATTACACTTATTTATTTTATACCCTTATTTATTAACTTATTTGCAAGTCACTTCCACTCCATTCACTCTGATCCCAGGACCCATTTTTGGAGCATGACCCACCAGTTGGGAACTACTGTGTCATCACATAGCTTATGTAGCCTTAACACTTTATTAATTGAGTCTATTTTGACTTTTTATATGATTTGTATTCATGCACTACGGTGTTTTACCTTGTTAATGTTAAAATATGTAACTCAATCAAGATCCATCTCTCTCGCTCTGCATTTAAAAAAAATAAAAAATAAATTAAAATCGAGAAAGCATTAATTTCCCGCCTCAAAGGTTCATCAGTGTCAACGTTTCAATTGTTAGAACAGATGTCTCCTACCAGCAGAGCTCAACTACGTCCGCAGAATGGATTTATATGCCGATGCTTTTCCGTCAGGCAATCAGTTTTTTCGTTAGATTGAACTGTTGAAAATGTCTGGTCGCGGTAAGGGAGGTAAAGGTCTCGGTAAAGGAGGCGCTAAGCGTCACCGTAAAGTTCTCCGTGATAACATCCAGGGAATCACTAAACCTGCCATCCGTCGTCTGGCTCGCCGTGGCGGAGTCAAGCGTATCTCTGGTCTCATCTACGAGGAGACCCGTGGTGTGCTGAAGGTATTTCTGGAGAACGTCATCCGTGATGCTGTCACCTATACCGAGCACGCTAAGAGGAAGACTGTGACCGCCATGGATGTGGTTTACGCTCTGAAGAGACAGGGCCGCACTCTGTACGGCTTCGGAGGTTAAATCACTGCAACACCCTATCGCACTACAACGGCTCTTTTAAGAGCCACCCAACTCCCAAGGAGAGCTGATTCCTAACAGTGTTTACTATAATCATTTCTTGGAGAAGGAATTTCCACTAATTAACTTGATGTGAGTAGAAACTGAACATAAAGTCTTTGTCAATGGAAGAAATCACTTTCTTCACAAACCAGCTGTAGTTCGACATAAAACCAATGTCACCAGATTAAAAATCTATTACCAAGTAGTAACCATTTCCTAAAGCAATTGCTGATCAGTGTAATTTGCACAACAGCTGAAGAAGTAGGTCTTTGGGCTGAGAAAGTGGGTGCTTAAATCAAAAATGAAAAATTGGTTAAATACAGCTTCTACCAGTGGGTGTTGGCTGATCATGAATTGACATGTTTCAAAGCAGCAACAGTATTGACACACTTTTGAATTGCTGTTTCTATTTAGTTTAAATGACAGATACATGATCACATTGGACATGAAATGAAAAGTCCAAGGTCATAAATGCCACAACCAATGAGTTGACAAAAATTTTATCTTATATATGGTGCTTTATATCTTTCAAAACATTACAATTTCAGTGAATTTTGGTGTACTCAATATATAATAGAGTGCACCTGGTCTTTATTTTGCTTAAAAAAATGTAAGAGGTATATAGATTTATCGCAAGTCATAGTAAAAACAGCTCGGATGTTTTGTTTTTCTGTCAACAGAGTCAACAAACACTTAAAATCAGCAAAAAAACAAAAAGTGCAGTTATCCCACACATTCATCTTCATCTCCACACACACGAAATAACAATTGTCTCTGTTGCACAAGCAAGTTTTCATCCTCCACCGCTCACTATCAATTTATTTATTTAAGGACTTAGTCACTGACACTTATTTATTGATCAGAGACTGTTGTACATAATTTATCGCCATGTATTACATGATTGGGATTTTAAAAAAGTATAATATTCACTGAAACTATGAAATCTGGCCAGAATTAAGCTTTGTGTAAAACACTGAAATTGTACAATTAAGTTATTTCTTGAGCCATATATTACTAATAAAGAAACTGCTGGGATTGCAAATACTATATGCTCAGAACAGAGTGTTGCTTCCACAATATTTTTTTGTAATCTAACTGCATATTAAAATTAGGTATTGTTCGTTGTGGTTATTTTGATTACTAGATGTGGTTATAGTTGTGTGCTTAAATTTAATATGATAAGTGTTCCATCATAGCTTGATTTAATAAAGTTTAGGGTTACCATAATAAATGAATAGAGACAAATGTGTGTACCACCTCTGTGCTAATGACTAGTTACTAGATGTTTTATTAGGCGACCATACTTAAAACTTTATTGTATGAAATTGTTTTGCTCGAGAACTTACACCAGTCAATGTTTAAATATTGGTTTTCTGTACAAAAGTCAGCAAATATCACTTTAATTTGGACCATGTGAGGCTCTACCTCTCCTTTCTCCACAAGGAGATGTATCCCAGAGAGCATTTTTTTGAGATGGCAGAAGCAAAATTTTTAACAAAAGAAATGATTAAAGGAATATCCATATCCACAGCCCTTTGCCCGTCTTATTCACTGCTTTGAGACATTAGTTCTCTTTGAGTTACTTCTATGGTTGTACTCCAAACTGCATTTTTACATGCTTTATTTAATTTCATTGTAATTTTGTTGGGTGGAGGAAACATATTACAGTTTTTTTAATTTCCTAATATCTCTATTTGTAATTTTCATGTTTACACCGAGGCCTTAGAGAAATGGCATTTTAATTCTGTTTACCAAAAAGTAGCCTAAAAGCTTTAAATTTCGGCAGCGTCAGTGCTGAAACTGTCGCATTGTAAAAATAAACCCAAAATTGACTCTTATTTTTACACTTGGAACTCCGTTTTCTCCGTTCCTCCGCCTGTCTCCCCTCACCCACTTTCTCTATTGTCCCCTGCCTCAGAAACTGACCAATCCTGTACGAGGGACAGCACAGTCTCTTTTGCATCAGGTGGATATAAATTGGCCTCTCTGACATACAGAATCCATCCGATTTGGGGTAAACGTCCATAGCGCAACATGCCTGAGACAACCGTCAAAGCGCCCAAGAAGGGCTCCAAGAAAGCGGTCTCTAAGAGCGTCAGCAAGACCGGTAAGAAGAAGAGGAGAACCAGGAAGGAGAGCTACGCCATCTACGTGTACAAGGTGCTGAAGCAGGTCCATCCCGACACCGGTATTTCCTCTAAGGCCATGGGAATCATGAACTCCTTCGTCAGCGACATCTTTGAGCGTATCGCCGGTGAGGCCTCCCGTCTGGCTCACTACAACAAGCGCTCCACCATCACCTCCAGGGAGATTCAGACCGCGGTCCGCCTGCTGCTCCCTGGGGAGTTGGCCAAGCACGCCGTGTCTGAGGGAACCAAGGCCGTCACCAAGTACACCAGCTCCAAGTAAACTGACCTGAAGACTCCCAATACACCAACGGCTCTTCTAAGAGCCACCCACTAAATCTAAAGACGTTGTCTTTGCCGAAATTGCTTTAAAAGATATGACTGAATTATCATTTTTACCACCACACTTGATTTTCTCCAAAAAGATATTACAGGAAAAAATAACTACTTGTTAGCAGAAGGTTAGGTTTTGTATTAAGAACATACAGCTTTTAAAAACAAACGTTGCAATTATTTACAGTTACAATTTTGATGCTATCTGAAATAAAAAATCTAAATGGGGATTTATACAATACCAATGTGAGCTAATACAGCTGAGAATCTACTTAGTTTCTGCGTATTTGATAACATCTGTCTTTTGTGGTGTGTGTGTGTGATTAAACAAACCACTCATTATCCCACCACATATTGCAACTAAGTATGATAAAAGATTATCTGAATAGACAGATTGATGGTCCAGAGAAGTGTTCAGAGAATGAAATACTTTAAATGCAAATCATTTTTTCTGTTCACACATTCAACTGAATAACAATGCAGTGTGGTCAGCTTGTTATAACTTGTACTTAACATACTATAAAAGGGCCGCGTGCAAAACACTCATGTCCACAAATTCAGGACCACTTCTCACCTGTTCCTGAACAAGCATTCCCCGAAACTTTCCACAACCAAGTGTGTTTTGTGTTTGCATAATAAGAGGGAATTCACATGTAAATTTCAACCCAATAAAGATCTCAGGCATAAAAAATAGACAATAGAGATTAATCCTGTTTTAGGCAGCGGATCAGCTGATCCAGCGCCATTAGTGGTGTATATTTATTGTTAATCAATTTGTACAAATACGAGACAAAATTGGTGTTGATTGATACTCTGACGCTGATGAAGCGGGGGGGAGGGGGCAGAGACCGCCCAGCAGTGCTCAACTACGTCCGCAGAATGGATTTAAGTACCGACTCTATTGCGTGACTGAGCGTCAGTTTTTCTCGGGATAAACCTATACACTCAAAATGTCTGGTCGTGGTAAAGGAGGTAAAGGACTCGGTAAAGGAGGCGCTAAGCGTCACCGTAAAGTTCTCCGTGATAACATCCAGGGAATCACCAAACCCGCTATTCGTCGTCTGGCTCGTCGTGGTGGAGTCAAACGTATCTCCGGTCTCATCTACGAGGAGACCCGCGGTGTGCTGAAGGTATTTCTGGAGAACGTCATCCGTGATGCTGTCACCTACACCGAGCACGCTAAGAGGAAGACTGTGACCGCCATGGATGTGGTTTACGCTCTGAAGAGGCAGGGCCGCACCCTGTACGGCTTCGGAGGTTAAATCACCGGCTTGACTCACTGCAATACAACGGCTCTTTTAAGAGCCACCCAAATCATCCAGAGAGCAGAATCCTGACACTGAACATAAATATTTGATTAAAAATTCACCATGGCAAATTTGACCAAATATGGTAGAATTGACCGTTTTTCACACAAATTGGCAGAAACAGAAATTGGCCTAATCTATCATATCAACCAGCAAATTAAAATCTGAGCCTCTGCCCTGTCACCCCACGAGCCATTTTTTTCCCCAAGGTTGACGTCTAAATCTCCTTCCTTTCTACTCTCCACCCAGCATAGCTGAAGTCTCACAGTTTGACTGGTACTAAATCATGTATTTGTTACCAGTCAACATCCAAATCCCCACAATTTGCCATCAAAAAAATCTACACACTGCATTTCTGATAAGAAGAATGGTCATCTTCAACCCTGTCAAGCCCAATGTGTCATCTTCATCACTTACAGTACAATAACATCACTTTCACCCTCCACCATCAGCAAAGAAGCAACTTTCCATGGGCCAAACACTTCAACCTGGAGCAGAAAGTGGACACCCAACTAAACCACCTCTGCAGAAAGCAAGGCACATCACCCTCTACAATAATCAAAGTCTATCTTTCCACTATTCAAGTTCTCTGTCCCTGCCTAGATCACCATATCAGACCCCCCGTCATTCATCCTGAAACTGACCACCAACCAAAGTCTCTTCCTCACCACTGCTGCATGTATGTGTACACACACACACACACACACACACACACACACAAACACACCCCCTTGTGTATATTATCCTGTATAGGTATATTTATATTTATTTTATTGGTCTCCTCCTGCTGCTTCCTTTCTTTTGGCCTAACTGCCAACCATGGACAGAAAAAGACCTGAACTATCCACCAGGTTCAAAGTCTGAGCATTCACCTATTAAAAAGTTTGTATCAATAGGCTACTTTCATCTCATTTCTTAGCAGTTTTGGTTCTAACTGTAACAATTGAGTACACATTTTTTTTTTTTTTACTTTATTTCTATTAAGAATAATATTTACATGTTTATCATTACTAAGAGTAGCTAGATCATATCAGGAAATAATGCTCTGTAAAAACCATGTGGGTGGCTCTTAAAAGAGCCTTTGGTAGGTCGGAGGTGTGCAGCTGCTGCCAGCTCACTTCTTGGCTGCAGCCTTCTTTGCTTTGGGCTTAGTTTGCTTCTTTACGGGCGTTTTCTTGGCTACAGGGGCCTTCTTTGCAGCCTTCTTGGGGCTCTTCGCAGTCTTCTTTGGACCCTTTGCAGCCTTCTTGGGACTCTTTGGCGTGACCTTCTTGTTGCCCTTCGCGGCCTTCTTGGGGCTCTTGGTTGGTTTCTTGGCATTCTTGGGGGCTTTCTTCGCAGCTACTGGCTTCTTAACCGCTGCTTTGGGCTTTTTGGCCGCCGTAGATTTCTTGGCTGCGGGCTTCTTTGCTTTCGCGGCAGCTTTCTTTACCGGTTTCTTCTCCTTGGGAGCTGCGGCAGTCTTACTCATCTTAAAGGAGCCAGAGGCCCCGATTCCCTTGACCTGAACCAGAGTACCCTTGGCGACCAGAGATTTGATTGCAGTCTTGACGCGGGCCTTATTTTTCTCCACATCGTAACCGCCGGCAACCAAAGCCTTCTTAAGGGCGGCAGCGGACGTGCCTCCTCTCTCCTTGGATGCGGACACAGTTTTAACGATGAGATCACCGAGGCTGGGGCCGGACCTCTTCGGTCTGGGGGTCTTCTTCTTGGCGGCTTTAGCCGGCGCTGGTGCTGCAGCTGGGGCCGGAGCTGGAGCTACTTCTGCCATCTTCTCTATTAGTTGTTATTCTCTCTCAGAACACTACGGCTGTCTGACTGGACTG
>NW_024630557.1:0-4721 GCF_008729295.1 Plectropomus leopardus
TCAAGATTTAGGATTTTTCTCTGATTTTAGGGACTTTCTCAGATTTTGGAACATTTCTAGGATTTTATGACGTCTCTAGGATTTTAGGACGTTTCTCAGATTTCAGGACAGGTTTTGACAGTACTTATTACTGTGCTAGTAGAGGACTTTTTTCAGAATTTAGGACGTATGTCAATTTTTAGGATATTTCTCAGATTTTAGGATTTTTCTCAGATTTTTAGGACATTTCTGGGATTTCAGAACATTTCAAGGATTTTAGGAAGTTTCTAGGATTTTATGACGTCTCTCGGATTTTATGACGTTTCTCGGATTTTAGGATGTCTCTAGGATTTTTAGGACATTTCTGGAATTTTAAGACAGTTCTTGAATGTTAGGATGTTTCTTGGATTTAAGGGCATTTCAAGGATTTTGTAACATTTCTCTGATTTTACGAATTTTCAAGGATTTTCGGATATTTCTAATTTTTTGGGGCATTTCTGAGATTTTAGAACATTTGTAAGATTTTAGGACATTTTTAAGATTTAAGGACATTTTTAAGATTTAAGGACATTTTTAAGATTTAAGGACGTTTCTTAGATTTTAGAACATTTCTAGGATTTTGACAGTACTTATTCATGTGCTAGTAGAGTGAGTAGAGTGCTTTAATGAGTCTCGGTGTGAGACAATGAATCTGCTGTGCTGTCTGCTGGCCCGCTCACATGCTCTGATACGACTGTAATTCATCGGAGATATTTATTTTTAACACGTTTGGCATGCATGGCGCACTTCCACCGTCCAGCTCAGTTAGCTGACGAATGCATGTGTGCTTACTATAATAACCTATGTTGACACAACTCCTGACTGCATGGCTGAGGGCTGGGTTTTAAGACAACAGAGGTGGGATATAATTGCCTCCAGCAAACTTTCTCTCCTCCTCTTTCTCCCACTCCTTCTTCCTCTCCTTCAGCGAGGAAAGAGAGCGGTCTAATAAATCACTATATCTGCTACAAGACCATTCTCCCCTCTAAACGCCTTCTTCATTTTCATACAAACATCGATCTTCTCTGCAGAGGGCATGCATGTCATGTACTCACACAAACACAAGCACACACATGACTGCACTTGAATCCACTAACTGCCTGCAGATGGAAAGAAAACATCTCCCGCCTAATTAGGGAAGAACATCAGTTGATCCACTTCCCGTGGCATCGGAGGAGACTTGACACCGTGCAACCTATCCCAGTCCAATTTTTGCGAGGCAATAATCGAAAGCGTCCTGGTTTTCAGTCTCGGCCTCCCCCAGCTTCCAAGGACAAACTGCAGCACCTTGTCTGCACCGCTGACTGCTGAGCGGGTCGTGGCTGTTGGCTGCTCCCCATCGAGGAGCTGGGGGGCAAAGAAAAGGGCAGGAAAGATTGGCTCCGACCAGGCCCACCCAGACACCTACCTGCTCCGAAGGAGAGAATTAAAACTTTACCGTGGATAGAAACAGAGTGGTGCTGCATAAAGATCCAGACCTCCCCTCACCTCTCCGTCTCTTCCCCTGAACGCCGCTGAGATCTGTGATGCTCCTCACGATCCTGGAGTTATTTTGTGCTGAAGTTGTCCTTTTTTCCTGTCAATTCCCCTCAAAAAACCTAGACTCCATTTATTGATGACACCCTACCAGACACTTGTATTTTATGTTTGTTTTTTAAAGAATATTTGAAGGTCCAGTGTGTTGGTTTTAGGTCACGGTTAGGCGATAACTGATTTACCAAAAATGGAAAAGTCTTTCCTTTGCATTTTAAAAAAATCTGTGCTCATGTGATAAAGTTTACCTTTAAAAGTATCCTTTTACACAGATCAACAAAAACAACCAAAAAAATGCTGTAGTATGCATACCAGGCCAGTAGTTGGCAGTGTAACGGCAATGACACACCATAGAAGAAGACCACAAGACTGCATATGAAGGCAATGAACGACTTGGCAAGAAATGATCCAAATATAGAAATAATTATCATAATTACATATTTAAAATTATTACAAACATTTTTTGAGCACTTTTTTGAAGGTAATTTCTTTTTTTTGTGTTTTTGTAATTTACTTAAAAGTTTTTACAAATTTTTTGCTAATTTTTGGTCATTTCTTCTTCCATTGCTTGTTGCCTTTTTCTCATGTTTTTGAAAGAATTCAAACCAATTTGCTCAAGTTTCAAGGGATCGCTATAATTCAGCTAGTTATGACATTAATTAAATGAGTGTATGCTGTTGTAAAATATCGCTCCATGTGCCCCTTTTTAATCCTGAGTACCTGCCCCCTCTAAAGGTCCCTGCACGGCCCCGTTCCCTACATTTCCAACACTGACTTTCATGTCGTATTTAGCTTTGTGATTCATGTTCAGGTAATGAAATAGCAGAAACACTGACAGCAAGAGAGCACGTTTTTTTTTTTCTGAGAAAAGGGGAGAATCGTATCCTTTTACTGATACCGTAACTTGTCTGCTGGATGTATTGTACTCCGGTCCCTTGAGGCTACTGTCGGTGGAGAGATCGCTGTGTATTCCTCCTCTTTCTGCGGATTTCTTACTCCCTGTGTGACGGTTGAAAGTCTGTGCAAAATGAAGAGTTTAGAAAGGAGCGCTTTGCTCGATAATCCTGAGGGACTGACACCAAAACACAATGTTTAGCCTACTGTTGATGTTTTAGATAACTGAAAGGTTTTGCGCTGCATTTGTAGTTAAACTTTTTTTTTTATACCACTGTAGCTGCACTGGAAATATCTCATAATATCCACATTTATCCAGAGAGAAACAGAGAGAGCAGCACTTTGAGATGCTATTTTTAAAAAATGTTAAATTGTTTTCAGGAGGGTTTTACTTTAACTAGCTGCCCCATTATTCACTCACTGCGGAAAGAAATGTCTAGACAACTTTTCACAACTGAACAGAGCTGTTTGCAAACCTTATTACTGTCAGTCACACGTCACCAGTTCATTTTGCACCAGCAGCACTGATGACTGACTTTTTTTCCTTTATTGCAGTATATTCAGACTCCCTACAGGGTTTTATCAGTAAAAATGTTTTTTTTTGTGATTTTTTCCTTGTGTTGCTATATTTTATTGCATCGCGACCGTGCCTTTTTATTGCGTATTTCTATTTCATTATTTTATTGTTAACTCCATCTGCAAACTATATTCATCTCATGGGACAATAAAGATTGAATTGAGCTGCACAGAGTCACTCAGGGAGGAATGAGGGGTGATGGTATGCTGGCAGATAACTGGAAGAGACGGGAACATTAATGGTAATACAAGAGCTGTTCGGAAAACAATTTCACTGCTACAAGGTCCATTTTGTAACTTTGAGGCTTTTAAACATATCACATTATCTGGAGTCAACTTTGACAAGTCGTAAAGTGCTCAGGAAAAAAACAAGGACATTTGAACGGCAACACAACTACAGTTTCATGACAACACTGTTGTCTTTATTTTAATTGTGTAAGACATTAGAAAAGGGTTAAAAATCACCACAAAAATTGTTGGCATTGTATGTTTTTGCAAACAACAGAAATGTTGCATTTACATGTTATGATGTAGCAGATATACTGAATATAAATTAACGCTGCTGCTGTTAACATATGTTTGGGTTTAGGCAGTTTGGCCAGCCTGTCTCATCAACCGCCACTTTTGCAGTAATTTTGGCGTAAGATCCCAACGCCAAAAGCCACCTTTTGCGTCCACATGATACGCCGGATGATTATTGCACGGGGTGGGACATGCTGTGGCAGCATGATATGCAGAAATTTGGCATCTCTTGAGAACACATGAACGAGTTTCGTGTTCGCTTCATGTCTGAATGTGATGCTTATTTTTCTACACCTCACCGTATGCTTCTTTTGCCTAAACATTGGTGGCAGCATGTGCATTTTTTGACGTCCAGGCGTTGGTTTCCATATGGTTTTATTACCTAAATATAACCACGCGCAGCGTCATCCCACCATCATGGTAGTGGCATCCTGGAAAGTCAACAGCAGACGCAGAAGGATACCTAGAGCGTCATATGTAGACTTTGAGTCCAGTTTGGGTTGGGATGTGTTGGTTTAGGCATAAAAACCAAACAAATAACTTAATTATGGTTGGGATAACATCATGTTTTAGCTTTAACAATCTGATTTTGGTACTGCTATTCAGGTGGGAAATACAGCACTGTCTCTGTAAAAAAAACTTTTTTTTTGTTAGGTTTACTTTTTTTTAAAAGGGACAGTGCAAATTAATGAATACACAAGATACAGAAATGCCAGAATTAGCCAGGAGGCTATTTCTCATCTGTAGTCCCTTGGCCAAGGTGTTACACAATGCGTCCTAAAATACAACAAAGTAAAAGAACAAAGAAAAGAGGAAGACAGTTTAAGACTTCTTTGAACACATTAGGAAGAGAAATAGACGAGATGAAACTAAACGAGAACAGGAGAAGTCTACTGTGAAGTATGTGGACGACGCCACCATCATCGGCCGTATTACAAACAACGATCACCTCCCATCTTGGTCATCGCAACGCAATACCCAGGTTAAAAAATAAACTACATTAAAAAAAGACAAGTAAATCTACCTTGTACCTTGAAATGAAACTAAATTTAAACCAAAATGAAACAAAAAACATTTGACAAAAAATAGCAAGAGATGCATTTTGCATTATAAGTGGTCGTGATGGATGTACGTTGATGCAAAGTAAGCAGGACATTTAGATTACAGCATCAAAAAAG
>NW_024630558.1:0-2432 GCF_008729295.1 Plectropomus leopardus
GGGATTAAATGAAATGCAAGCACTCTCTTTTTCTGTACGTACCTTTTATCTGGCACTGAAACTCACAGTTTTGCACTGGTCCAGTTTTGCAAAGCCTCCACCACATGCACCCGCAAAGGTCTGGTCCGGACTGAGCTGTTACCCGCAAATATCTCCAGCTCAAATCCCGACCCTGCCCCGGCCCCTTAATATATGTCCCGCAACCTGCAATTAACCCTTTGAAACCTAGGGCAATATCACTTTTCTTGTGCTGCAATCTTTGAACCCTGAGCAAATTGGTACAATTTCCTTCTAAAACATGGGAAAAATAACATAAGCAACTTGTGAAGAAATGTTTTAAAAAATAAATTGATTGAGAAAATTAATTTTAAAAAGCTAGGGAAAAATATCTTGGGGAAAAGAAAGAAAAAAGATTGGGAAAACTATATGATTATCATGATTACATAGTTAATGTTATGTTTTGGGTTTTTTTTTTTTTTTTTTACACTTTTGACAGGCCATTTTTTCTCACTTTTTTCTTCTTTTGTTTTGTTGCTAATTTTCATGTAATGTTCTTGTGGCTTTTTTTTTCCTAATTTCTTACTAATATTTGGGTCCCTTCTTCTTTCGTTTCTCATAGCCTTTCTATATTTTTGATAGAAATCAAGCCAATTTGCCCAGGGTTCAAAGGGTTAAACACACAGGCTACACAGTGACTTACGTTGCAGTGCTTTATGCTTGTGGCTGTGTGTCTAGCCTGCCGCTTACAAAAGTTAATTCTTATACAAGCAGCAAAGCCACTGACAATGTTATTCTCACAGTCTGATTATACCAAACCTCCCCCAAACGTCCAACTTGGCCTTCGACGTGGCTGTCAGATCAATGACGTCCCATTATTTGGCCAAATGTGAATCTAGAGGTTGAAGATTGTTTTTGCAGGTAGTCACCAAAAAAAAAAAAAAAAATGCTAGAGGCTGATGAAGCTTAATAATAATAATAAGTATATTAGATGTTGAAAATACTGCACAATCATTTACATTTCTTATTACTCTAGAAAAAAAGATTCATCTGCAGCTTGCCAACATTCAGTGTGCTTGTACCTATTAATTTGTTTATATAAATATGTTTTTTTAAATCAAACCATGCTGAAATATGTTAGAACAGTGTTCGATCTTAGCAAAGTGACATCAGACACATCCAGGTATTTCACTCTATGCTGGTGTTTGCTCACTGTTACCACACATCTCCTTTCATGATATACGTGAAAATTAATAAGGCAAATGAATATAGTCACACTGAATATAGTCAGTTTGGTAATTTTTTGAGGTTGTCCATTCTGTCCCTTCTCTCTTTAGGTTTTCTCAGCTGAAGAGCCTGAACTTGTCTCACAACCGTCTGGGTGTGTTCCCTGAATGTGTATGTGAGATCCTTACCCTGACTGAGCTCAACCTCTCCTGTAATAGTCTTCACACCATCCCCGTGCAGATAGGCAACCTTCAAAGGTGTGACACAGTGACACACATACACTACATGCAGTTCAGATCAGATCTTTATTATCCATCAAGGGGAAAATTGATCAGCAGTAAAGTTAAAATAAATAAATAAATAGACATAACATACAATCACAGCAGTAACACAACAACCATGAGGATAAAAGAATAAAAATAATAAAAAGAATAAGATCTTCCTGTTTAAGTCACCGTTCAAGCTAAAACGAGATCCAAATTGAGTGCATTAATTGCACAGGGAACAAAGGAAAATTAAAGCCTGTTGCTTCTAACCCTGGGGAACCTGTATGTCCGCCCAGAAGGGAGAAGAGTAAGAATATACTCTTCTCCCTTCTGGGCGGACATACAGGTTCCCTAGGGGAGGGTGATCAAGGCTGACCAGTTCAACCTTTGGAGTTAATGGCAGTACATAAATACAATAGTTAGGATATGCATGAACAAACAGTTCACAAAAAAATATCTTTGAGTCACATGAGGTAACCACAGTAATTAGTAAGTAAGTTCATCCTGTGGAGCTGCTTAATGAAGGATGCTACTATTTATACCACTCTTGAAGTAAAAAGTGACTGTTTCCTCCTCTCCATCTTGCAGCCTGCAGACGCTTTCTTTGGACGGAAACCACCTTATTTCCCTGCCTGAAGAGCTGGGTGGCCTGTCCCAGCTCAACAGCCTCGGGCTCTCCTTCAACAACTTCCCTCACATCCCTGCTGTGCTGGAGAGGTTGAGTGCGGTGGACAAGCTGGCCATGGCTGGGAACAGAGTGGAGAGTCTGGAGTTGTGTACTCTGGCCAGAATGAGCCACCTGAAAAACATCGACCTCCGGTAAGAGGCCAGGCAGTAAATAAACAGCTTTCTGCCTCAGCACTTCCTTGGCGTCTTCCCTCTCTTCTGTCTTCGTTGAATCTATGTTAAAATATCATTGTAATGTAAAGGGGACCCCTAAAC
>NW_024630559.1:0-2117 GCF_008729295.1 Plectropomus leopardus
ACTGAAATCTACTAATGTCTTTCAGTTTGTGGGATGCTTTGTGTTAAGTTCCTCATTACCTTTTTCCCATGTTTTTGAAAGAAACTGCACCAATTCCCTTAGTGTTCCCAGGTTTAAATATCTGTGAGAGGCGTCTCAACACAGCACAGGAAAAGTGATCCAGGTTTGAAAGGGTTAAATAATCAGCTTTTTTTTTTTTTTTTTTTAATATGGAGTGTTTCTTTCCATATTGTGAGAATAAATCATATTAGCAGCTAAAAATGGGCGCACAAAGACTCGATTATGAACTCTAATCCTCCTTTAAAGTCAGTAACCTCTTTGTAAAGCCAAAGTCTTTATTCGTGGTAAGTGTCTGACTCAGTCTGTCATTCTGATATTTAATCTGTAAAAGTCAAAACTGAGACCGTGATGGCGTATCGCGTCACTGTGTTGTTTGTGTCTGCCTCCACTGATGTGGGAACAAACAGGATTCAGATCACACAAAGTGTCAAAAACAAGTGAGTGATGATTAACTTCAGTCACCGTCATTATCTTCACGTCTTACACAAGCGCCGCGGCGAGCCATGGGACAAACACATGTGGCCTCAGACAGTCCGGCTGATGACAGACACCCGATGTTGACTTGTGTAATATTATTTTGACATGTGTTATATAAGTTAAAGACATCATCACAACATCAGGATCACATAAATGTATAAGTAAAAAAAGGTCCTGCATACCCGCAGAATACCTCCACAGGTGATTTGAAGTATTTCTGGCAGATCAGAGCTTCTATCAGGACGGGGAGGGTGTAAAGATTGTGCCTGATTAAAAAATGACACCTTTATTATTCTTATTAGTACATGATGTCTGCCAGCATTACATAAATGCAGCAGAGCTCCGCCCACCTTCAGTCTGAGCAGACGGTGGATTTAAGGTGAGTCAGGGTCACCGGTAGGAGTCTTTAAGAGTCCTTCTCTCATAAGAAACACTCAAATTAAACATTTACATTAATCATTATTAAGACATTATCTTTAAAAACAACATCTATCATTTTGGAACTGAGCGATCACATTAGGGCTGGGTGATACGGTGTTAAAGTAATATCACAATATTTCATGGTATTTTTGAGATGACAAAATTCTTGAGGATATGACAACATACTATGTGTTCGTATTGTGATGTTAAATCGTGTTTTTACGCTTACCGATGTTTTTAATCACACATGAGGTTCCTAACGGAAAAATTAGGTTCTTTTGATTTTTACTTGGACTTTGACTTGATACTGAAAAAAAATTAGCAAAATTCGCTTTTAGTGATGACAGAGTGATATCATTATATCAAAAAGTCAAAATATTGTCATTATCACGATATATATGTACAATATATGTATATGACGTGTGTGTGTGTGTGTGTGTGTGTGTGTGTGTTGGTTTTAACTTTTTTTTCTTATTATTCTTATTATTTATTTGTTGGTTTATAAAAATTTGTTTTTAAAAGTCGTATCGATCCTTGTGTGGTTTCGCTTGTTTTCCTGCTAAATAGTCTTTTAGTTCATACTTTTATTTATTATCTTTAAGCACTTAAATAATTTTTTTTAAATTTATTATCGCCAAAACAGGCTTAAAGTTTTGTCTTTTTGGTAAATCTTCTGTCTGTCAAATAAAATTAAAAAAAAAACAACAACACTAAGCTGAGCAGAATAAAATGAGGCGAAAACAGCACGTTTCGGGGTGTTTGTATTATCTCGCTGTGTGGAAGTCGTTTGTCTCGCTGAACGTGAATGACACGACATGTTCAGACAAACACGCTCTGAAATCCGTAACGACGCTGACTCCGGAGTTTTTATCAGCTGTAGAGATAAAACACAGCAGCTGTTATCAGAATAAAGGTGTCAGTGTGCTGAACCGTTCAAACGGCTCCAATTAAACACGAAGCATTCAACTAATAACAACTGAAGGTCAAAGTTTTACTGTCTCTGTTGTTCTGTTTCAGTCTTTGCTCTCTCCTCCTTCCTCTCTCTTCCTTCACTACCTCCTTGTTCCCTTCCCTCCTTCCTCACTTCCTTTGTCTCAAATGACCCCGCCTCTTTGCGACCTTCGGAGTCCACTCGCTGTTCAGGTGATCGACCGATTATT
>NW_024630560.1:0-6729 GCF_008729295.1 Plectropomus leopardus
GTGTGTGTGTGTGTGTGTGTGTGTGTGTGTGTGTGTGTGTGTGTGTGAGAGAGAGACCTGTAGTTGTGTGTAAGGGTGCTCCTGAAAAATAAAGCTGATGACCACAGCTGTCTTCACAGATTCATCAAGTCAAGTTTTGAGCAGATCTGAGGACAAAAGCAACCACAGGTGTAGATTTCAGGAGGGAAGCAGAGGACTCATTCCCCCTCAATATTTAGAACAGGGGTGTGATCCAAATCATAAAGTTCACAATAATAGCAGTAGAATTTTTAGTATGAAAAATTAATATCGAGATAACAGCAATAATTCAAATAGTTCACAAAATGACATCATACCCTTACGCACGCCAACCACTAGTACCACCAGTATGGCTTACTAAACAATAATACTGTTTATTTTTTATTCAATATTTGAAGGCAAACTGTTAAACTTAAGTTGACATGTAAAACTATAACACCTATTTTGTTGCAATTGTATATTCTTAAAATGAATAATAAAATATGTTTTATATTTTTCAATACTCATATCATCAAAAATATCATTTTCTTAAAAATACCCTGAAACGCTGAAATTATTTTAGGGCCATATCGCCAACCTGTAATTTTCTACACTAATGAAAACATTAAAGTAACACTTTTATTTTGACAAAATTACATTTGGACCATAAATTGATGCAGAAAACTTCACCAGAATACTGGAGATTTTGTGTCTGATGCTCAGTATTTTCTGGCAGAAGATACTCCTCCAATGTTAAAACAAAATCTACGCCCCTAAAGGTAACATGATGGCTTTACAGAGGACAATAAACTTTAATGAAACATAACTGTAATTCCAACTTTCCAGCAGGTTGCATAAGTGTGATTTGTTTTATCATTTATTCTATAAAATCCAAATCACCCTTCACAATTTTCCAGAACCCAAAATGTCTTCAGTTTGCCTGTTTTGCCTGAAAAACAATCCAGATCTTCAAAATATTCAATTTAAAATGACATAACATTTTTAAAAAAGCAGTAAATCCTCACATTTGTGAGGCTGGATCTCTTGGCTTTTCTGCATTTTTGCTTGATTAATGACTAAAATAAGATATCAATAACCAAAGTTGCTGGTGAATTTTGTCCCGTTGATTAATTAAAAATGACTAATCATTTGTGCATTACAGACATTATTATTTTAAAAGTGCTGTATAAACACTGACATGCTGACTTGATGTACTAAATAATATGACGTATTATTAGTTGATATTAGGGCAACATCTGACATTTTTTCCTTACATAATAAATTCAAGGCTGCATTATAAAACTTCATGTCTGGTTGAAAATGTGGCTAATGCCACTAATTTTTTTGTTTGCTTGTTTACTGCTTTTTGTGCATTTCCATCACTGATCTCAGCCTTGAGTTGACTACTTTATATTCCAGTATTTTCCACCACTTTTTGCTGTTTTCTCATTTCCTCCCAAGGTCTGCAGTCTACCACTCTTTCTCTCGCTCATCTTTTTCTTTGCTTCTTTCCTTCTTAGGTAATTCCTAACTTAACCCCCTTCCATCCTTAAAATCCTTATTTCCTTCCCTCGTCCACACCCCTTGAGCTGCTGTCATCTTCTTCAACCGATCCATCCATCCGTCCATCTCCCTCATGCCTGGAGAGGGCATGACTGACCCACTTTCCCGCTCACGTCACCCTGTTTCACTGCTGACTCAAGACACGCTCAAGATGTTCTGTGAACGCACCACTACAGACATACAGCCTCGCTAATGCAGATGAATACATTTGGCAACACCTGCAAACGAAAGGGACACTCAAACACATCACATCTGCCCGCTGATCTAATTTTAAACAGGATGGGAAAAAACAAACACACACATGCACACTAACACAAGAAACAAGCACAAATAGAGGTAGAAGGAAGAAAACACTTAAAAGTTGCATCTTTTCATCATGTCTGACAGGACAAAATGAAAAATAAAAGCCAACGCATGTATCATTTCCAATTTTGGCCATCATCGTCACCAGTACTGAGGGTTATGAGAAATTTAAGGACACTTTCAAGGCACAATCATTAGCAGCAACATTAATACACAGGGTCAAAAGTTCACAAGTTCACACTGGGGCTGAACTATGAATCGCACTCAAATAGGCATAACGATGTAATAGTTTCCATTTCAAATCACAAAAACTGCGATAAAAACAAACAAACAAACAAAAAAAACTGGGTCAGGGGTGACTGGAGCACAGAGTCTCTGCGCTTCCAGACCACGGTGTATAAAAAAAGCAGGAATAGTTAATAACACACACACACACACAAACACACACATATATATATACATATACAGATACATATTTACACCAGGCTTCCTTATTCAGATTTTGTATAAATCATGATTATTATATAACATATTTAAAAGGCTTGAACTTACAAGTTATATTAATTCAACCACTGTACTGATATTCTACAGTGATTGAAGGTTTTTAAAAAATATAATTTGTAAAATATATATAATTTATATTTATTCATGCATTAATTAATCTCATTTCATCATAACATGCAGGGCTGGCCTACACAAAAGAGCATTTTATATGCCGACTTAATCAAGTGCTGAGTTAGTTACACTACAAAATGATTTACTGATTGAGGCCATAAAAATGTGGTTGCTGCTATGCTTTTACCTGTTCTAGATTATGGTGATATTTTGTACATAAATGCTTGCATATGTTAGATACTGCATTTCATAGTGCACTGAGATTTGTCACAATTTGTGAAGCTGTCACTCATCACTGTACACTTTACTCTAGGGCTGAATGGCCTTATTTGACCTTTCATAGGCTCAGTCGCTGGGATTTGTTCATTTACAAAGCCAAAGTAAGTAAACTCCCTTCATACACTTGCAATTTGATTGTGACTGTAGCTATAGTCTGCGATCTCAAGATCTGGCCCTGTTGTCTGTTCTTGATGCACAGATTCAGCTGGGAAAGAAAGTTTTAACATGCTCTGCTCCCCTCACTTGGAATAGCCTCCAAAAAGATTTGAAACTAAGAGAATTTTTCTCTCTGCCTGATTTTAAAGCTCTCATTAGTACAAGGGTGAATGAATAGATTGGTATCTCTTTTCTCTTTCTTGAAAAGGGGATAGTTGACCTCAATGGGATTTAACTGGTTAATTATGTTTAAAATAAAAGAATTAAAAAATGCTTCTGTATAGTAAATAATAGGTAAGTTTAAGATTAGAAAAACAAAACAACAAATACTGGCAGTATTTGTCAATTACAGACTATTTTCCCGTATTTTTCCGGCCTGCTACTCACACATAAATTCAAAGCTGTGTTTGATTCAGGGTTGTAGGCTAATGGGGCAGCAGTCACTCCCGGTTACGTCTACACTCGTTTCTGGGTCAGCATCAGGCAACGCTCATCCAGCGCTGCATCCCTTAACAGCTGACTCCAGGCCAGACATGGGGCAAGCACAAACACACACGCACACACACACGCACTGGGTCACACGGTTGTAACACTAACTTAGAACCAACAGGGGCAGAAAAGCTATTTATACAGCATTAAAGTAACAGAACCCCACAGCAATGTATGTAAATGAATAAATGCAAATATTAGGAACTATATATACTCAACTTTATCCAAGAAAAAACTCCACACCTCAACACAATGACATGTATTTGATGTGTGAATAAGTACCATGCACCCTCAGCCACAAGCCATGTGGTAAGCAAACCTCTTCTCACACACACAAACACACATACAAACACACTTGATGAATTTAGAAAAAGCTTCAGTGTCTGCGTAAAGAGGATTTCATGTATCAATTACTCCACACTGTACCTCTTGTCTTTGCATTCATGCCTCGCATGTGCACATGTCCACGTGAGGCTGTATGCATGTATTGTGCCATTTGCTGTAAGTGTGTGTGTGTGTGTGTTCACTGCCTGTGAACAGCAGCACATGCATATTTAAATAAGAGCTATAGTTATCTGCAGTGTCCTAGCATGATGAGCTAGATGAAGCCCGGTGAACCATGGCGAGAGCTTTGTGTGAGTTAGAGGGTGATAATTGTGTGTGGAACTGGGTTGCTCAGCAAGTGAACACACCCATGCGCACATACAGGAGAATGTGCAGAATCCACTCGCACACATGCTCAACACTTTCCCGAACACACCGTCACCATCGTATTGCGACAGAGGCTCACGTTGGAGCCGGCCCATGTCTGAGGACTTTAGGCCACCAGTTCGCAGCCTTAATCCACCACAGAGGTCTCCTTCCAAGCCGTGGTGACGTCTCACTGACGGACGGACACACCTCCCTCTCTGCTGCCAAACGCTGTCACAGCAGGAGAAGCCGTGCTTCTCAAGAGATTAATGGGGAACAAAAAACTGCCTTTTTTTCATGGGTTCAATGATGGCAACACAAAAACATGACATAATTCAAATTTAAATTTGAAAGATAAGTTTGCATTTTGGGAAATACACTTCTTGCCAGTAAGAAAAGAAGATTTTTATCACTCCTCATATCTGCAAAGTTTGCTTAGCATAGAAACAGGGGGAGAAGAAAAATAAATATTTCAATATTTTTGCTAGTCGGTATTGTATTGTTACACGGACGCAACATATTGAGTTTTTTCTATAATGCAAATTATTAATATTACAAATACAAATTAATCTTTCGGTAGCTTACTAGAATTATGCAATTAATTGCAATTAAATGATGCAAGCTGAACAGAAAGAAAACTTGGTCAACATGATTTATCTCATAAGATAAAATTTCAGGACATAATTTTCAGTTTTAAAAAATAATCAATTGCAATATATATGATCACAACACTGCATATTGCAAAATGTTTAAGATCACAGTAATATTATATTTGTGATGTAAGTATTGTGATAGTATTATGTCATTGGACCTTTGGTGCTTCCAACCGTACTCTGTTGTACACTGGCTGCCAGTTTGGATATGAAAATGTAAAATCCAGTTCACTTTAAATTTTAAACAAATACGGCAGGGTTATACAAACAATCAGCTCAATAAACACTTGGGGAATACATGGGGTTTCCATTTGTGTTGTATATCTGGAAAGGCTTGTTTTATTTTAGCTCACACCTGGGCCACACTGTCTGCATGAGCAGCGCGTGAGTGACACAGAACCCGTTGGGGTTTTTTGTTGTTTTTGTTTTGTTTTTGGCACCCATGTTAGCAAGTTAGAGCAGCCACACTGCCTGAGTGAGCAGCGCTGCGCAGGCATGTTTCAGCTGCTGCTCAGCTGCACTATATCTAAAGAAATTGTGATTCGTTTCCTTGCAGCCCGCCGTAAGGAGCAAAAATAAACAGTGAACATGCAGTTTTAAGGGTCATACTGACTTTATACCTCCTCTCTCTAAAGTTTCAATGTCTATACTCATCCCAGACATGAAAAAATACCCATGCATCTGTTTTACTCAACCTTTCCTGTGTCAGTTTCAAAATAAAAGCCCTCTGAAAATATTTCTGGTGACAGAATTCCATCAGCCTTTTATTTTTATTACTATTAAATTGTATTATTATTAAATATAATGGAATTATTTAATTTTAGTATTGGAATTTAGAGACTCATACAGGTTTTGTTTTATTTGTACGCCTTTTATCTGTCATACTATGGAGGTTTTATAATAACAAAGTGAAATACAATTCACATTTTGTATTTTATGTTTATTTTGGCCTTTTAAAGCTTCCATATTCTATATTTATGGTTTTTAATAACACAGCGTGCCACTTTTGTTATTACTTTGTACAAAATCTGTAAAGAGAACTGGAGCAAATGATAAGACACAAGGATGATGGATGATGTTTGTGTTCATACGGGGGGGGGGCCACCCCAAGTTGATCCACCAGGTATTAAGAAGCCCCGCCTTCATAATGTTTGGAGAATGAGATTGATTTAACATTATATTTGGGATGAATGACACATTTAAAGAGCCTGATAAGAGCAGAGAGTAGCACAGCGCAGTGGGCCACTGAGCCATGGGAGAATTTCAGCCAAAGATGAGGATGAGGCAGAGTGGAGCAGGACTGGCCTTTTCTCCAGACAGACAGACAGACAGCCAGAGAGACAGACAGGGGATCAGCTGGCTGGGAACCGGCAGCCGGTAATCACTGTCAGCAGCTCACATTGTACGCGATCATGTGCCTGAACACAGCCATGAACAAATGTATCCAAACTCACAAACAAGCGACTCAAACACCAGAGGCCAGATGTACAAACGATGTGTACACGCCAAAAACATGCAAACAGGTTTTCCCACACATAAACTGTTATTAATAAAGGAAGAATGTGCTCACCTCACGCACACTTCAGACCATGAATACACACGATTATCTTCAGCAAGCCACTTGTAGCATGGTTAACATAAAACAAATTTCACATCGTGCATTGCCGTGTTACATTTCTGCCTTTGTGCGCATACACACAGTTTTAGTCGTGAATCCACCCAGAGTTTCATGCCCCAGGTCTTATGACTTTTGGACAAACTCACACACAGACAAAAAAGTTAAAAGCTCCATCTTTCACTGTGACAACTAATACTTATCAGAACAAAGAAGTAAACACACTGTGAACAAATGATGCCCACTTCGTGACAACAGACCCACTCTCCCATGCAGACAGACTATTGAACCACTCCTCTGTGCAGACAGTCTATTACATTTTGTGTGTGTGTGTGTGTGTGTGTGTGTGTGTGTGTGTGTGTGTGTGTG
>NW_024630561.1:0-6034 GCF_008729295.1 Plectropomus leopardus
TTTTAAGGGCGACTCTCGGCAGTCCGAATGAACTCTGATGGATTTATTGTCTTCACGCCAGCGACAGTCGAGCTGAAGGCGTTTTGTTTTCAGTTTTTCCGTCAGTCCCATTCTCGAAAACGTGATATCACAACACAAATTTCATCAAATTTATCACAAACGTCCACTTGGACTCAACTGTGAACTGATGAATTTTGGTGGTCAAAGGTCACTGTGACCTTGTGTCCATCTCAGTTTTCGAACGATATATCTCAAGAAGGTCTGCAGGGAATTTCCTAAAATTTGGCACAAACGTCCACTTGGACTTAAAGATGAAGTGTTTTGAATTTGGTGGTCAAAGGTCACTGTGACCTTAGTAGTAGATTATAGATTTTTTTTAAATCAATTGTTATTTCCGTCTCAAACTCTCTGCTCGCTCCAGCTGTCGTCTTTTAAAGTCTGATTCCTCCTTTTGTCTGATCGTCAGCGTGCGGACATCGTCGACGGTCGACGGTCAAACAGACATCAGGAAAGACAAAAAACAGCTTCAGAGGGCCGTCAGAGCCAGAGTTCATCTGGCTGCACGTCTCAGAGAAAGATGATTTTTTTCAGCTGCAGCTCAATAAAAGCTCAGACAGCCGCTGACAGGCGAGCAAACTGGCTTAACTTCATTCAAAAAACATACTGAGAAGGCAATGAGCGAAAAGAAAAAGACCTAAAAATCAGCAAGAAATTATTACAGAAAAATGTTTCTTAAAGAATTTAATACAGAACAAAAACAAAACAGGGAAATGTCCTTTAAAAATCCAGGGTGTGAACGTTGATGTGTCCACTGTCCACTCATGTTCAGATCGCTGAGACGTCTCTTAAAACGGAGAGTAAAGAGGATCTTTGACTCTCTGTCTCGTTGTTTTTGTTGCAGCTCTGAGCTCGGAGCTGGTGACCCACCTGTTGGTACGAGACCAGCTGAGGACGAAGCAGGACGCCATGCTGCTGGACGTCCAGGACCTGACCTAACGCCACGACCACAGACTGGGACGGTCCACACTAACAAGTTTAACAATTGGAACATCTGGCCATGTTCGTCCATGTCAGGAGTCAATAACTTCAACTAAACGTCCGCTGAGCTGCCAACGCATCAAAACTGACAGAGCGCCAGCCTTCAGGGCACGAAGGGGACGATACGACCGGATGGTCAGGTGTAAACGAAACTGAGTCGCCTGAAAACCCAGAAGGTTTTATGGCACCACTTTGAGGTTGTCCAGTCAGGACGAAACTTCAGCACAACGTCCAAAAGAAACGAGTCGGTTCACGGCAGCAAGTTGATAAGAAACAAAGAGAAGTAACTTTGAAAGTTCAACGAAGGAACAAAGTTTTCGGTGGATTGAATCCAAATTCAAACACAAATCAATCACCTTCTGGCTGGTGAGGACGGGGTTACCCTTAAACCGCGAACAAAGAAAGACAAACACAGCTAAGCTCGAGGATTTTGTCGTAACTTCCTCTAAACTTCACTCGGCCATTGAATTCTGTGTTTTGTTTTGCATATGAACTAACTCAGGATCTGTTTTCGAGTTTAGGTCCAGTTTCAGTCGTGGAAATTAAAGCAGAGGTCCAGAAGGGAAGACGTCTACTCTGATGCTTCCAGGGTGATGACACCCAGAGCAGGTTTACAAAAACTGAAAATGACGAGTTAGTGGACCGCATGGTCACTTCTAACCGTTTTTTTAATGCATGTCTACAAATAGTTCAAAACAGCCCATTATCCCCCAAAACAAACGCTCATTTCGCCCGTTTCTTCGAAGTGACACAGTTAGAACTGCATGAAAAACAGCGTACGTTTCTGTAAAGCACAGGTGCGTCACATTTGTCAACAATGCTTCAGAGACTACATAAACCACTCAACTGTTGCTTCAGAAAAGATTTCTGTAAAAGTAGAGTAAGGTTGGTAAAAAGTGTTCAGTGGCCCAAACGCTTCTGCGAAACTGAAACCAACTTCAGGGAGTGTTTGTTTTTGAGAAACAGGACTTTGGAGTGATGGCCGTTTGTTTTGTCTCTGCACCAGCGATAGCTGAGGCCGGAGGCATCATGCTTTCAGGTTGTCCATCTGTCTGTCGATCCCATTCTCGTGAACGCGATAGAGTGTCTTGAGGGATTTTTTTTTTCCAAATTTGGCACAAACATCCACCGAGACTCAAAAATGATCTGAGATAGGTTTTGGTGGTCACAGGTCGCAGTGACCTTGTCTTTCTGTCCTTTCTCTTGAGCATGATAACTTTAAAAAAAAAAACCTTAAGGGAATTTTTTAAAAAATTTGGCACAAATGTCCACTTGGAATAATAATGAATTATTAAGAATTTGCTGGTCAGAGGTCAAGTTTTCGTTAATGTGATATCTCAAGAACATCTTGAGGTTTTTTTTTTCAAATTTGGCACAAACTTTCACTTGGACTGAAGAATAAACTGATCGGACTTTGGTGGTCAAAGGTCACTGTGACTTTGTATCCGTCCCATTCTTGTGAATGCAATATCTCAACAACACCTCGTAGGATTTTCCTCAATTTTGGCACAAACGTCCACTTGGTCTCAAGAATAAACTGATCGGACTTTGGTGGTCAAAGGTCACTGCAACATCATAAAACATGTTTTTGGCCTTAACTTGAGAATTTTTGTGCTAATTATGATGAAACTCCACACAGCTGGATAAAGTGATGAAGGTTAACTTCACCGTGACATCATCGTGTTTTCTGTCCATCGCTCAGCATCGTATTTCGGGGGGGGGCATTTGGTGAGATATTGATACTGATATTGAATTTGAAACAGAATCTTGGGTGCCAACTTGATACCACGGTGCAAACAATCGCAACGCAGTAATTTGAATTTTGGGGATAACGGGCTTTTGGTCCAGTTGGACATTTTTAGGATTAATGGGCGTTCAGACTTTTTAGCCATCGGAACAATGGGTATGACGCCTTTAAGAAACGCTTAAGAAACAACCTGGCAAACAAAAAAAAGAAAGAAAACATTTCAGGCTCAAGGGAACAGGATGTAGAAAACGAAAGCAGGTCTTCATGAGCGCCTGATGCTTTTTTATGCGTTCATGGTTTTTGCATTGAATTTGAATGTCGGACTCAAAACATCTGGTTGTGAAGTTTGTGTGTTTGAATTTTAACAAGAGAATCCGAAAAATATTTCTCAGGTAGGACGAGCAGCAGCGGGTCCGTTCTTGGAAACCAGTCGAGCTCTTCGACCGTTCTCACATTCAGAGGTCGACCACGACGAACGTTTCAAGGATCAAATTTGATGCAAAGTTCAGATCAAAAATCGTCCAGATGTTTTTCTTTGTGTTGGTGAGAAAAGAAAAGAACGATTTGGCTTCTCTTTAAATCTAAACATTTATATGCAAATGATTCTAACTTATCGTATTTAAGTTTTATTGTCTTTAGGACTTTTTCCTGTTATTGTAACGAGGGGACATTACACTCAGACAGCATGTGTAGCAACACAAGCTCAACCGAACTCATATTTTGGTTCATTTTCTGCTTAATTATGTTTATTTGAAAAAAAAACCAAACTGGTGTTACCATAAATTGGGAATTTCGCCAGGATTTGTTTTGCTTCACACATTTGTGGCAACAAAGAGATACACGTCTATCTTGATATATGGAGTCGTTACTCAGAAAGTAAGTTCTCTGAAACTATAAAAATCAGGTTAATAGTCCACATTTAATATCAGGTGCAGGAAAATGGCCGTCCGTGCGCTCAGCGAGTTGCCTCTTAAGATTATTTTACAGTTTATACCCTTTGAAAGCTGCAGCCACATGACTTTTTTGAGCAACTTGGTGGAAAATATTCCACAAATTACAAGAAATTTGTAGTAGAGAAAACTTTTTTTTAAGAAGTTAGGGGAAGATGTTAAGGGAAAACTATATTTATAATTATCACAATTACACATTAAAATGATGTTACAAAATTATCAGTTATTTGATTTGTTTTCCCTGGGGTTTTATTTTAAAAAAAAAGATTTTCATGTTATTTTCTTGTACTTTTTTACTAGTTTCTTGCTAATTTTTGGGTAATTTCTTCTTAAGTTTCTTATTTCCTTTTACGAATGTTTTTTGAAAGAAATCAAGCCGATCTGCTGGGGTTAAAAGGGTTAATATAACCTTAATGCATAAAACCAGAGTTTCTATTATTTGTGTTTTGGAGTTGTGCCTCTTTAAACTGATGCTAAACCCTTCAGGTACACTTATTGTTTATCATTATTGTAAGAAATTAAAGGGAATAATCCGCTGAATATAGGCACGTGTATGCTGTGGTTTATTTTGGTTTTTATTCTTTTAACTCGCAGTAATTTACTTTTTGGTTGAAACAGCAGCCAATAATATCCAGATGATTTAACGTGTGGCTTTTTAATAATTAAAATATTATATTTTGATAGAGATTATTGATGAAGAGCTCAATGTCACAGTCATGGAAGACGATGTGTTTAAATCAAACATTTAAAGCAAGACTGAAATGACTTTTGAAGAGTTGTTAAAGAAACGATGTGATTTAGAAATCGAAAGAATTTAAGAGTAATGTGATATGAACACTTTGATTTTTTATTTCATTGTGACTTAAAGAATATTTAGAGAAGTATTTTAAAAATGTAAATAAATTTCACTGCATTTTTTTAATGATGAAATATATTTTGAAGTCAGTAACAGAAACACGTTGTGGTCTCTTCTTTATTATGTCACTGTTCGATGTTTTCAGTGAAACCAGAAAACGAATGAAGTCGTTCAGTCTGAATGTGAATCATCTGCATCACTTTCACTCTCCACTATTCTTGTTTTTCCATTTTTTAATTTTAATTATTTGACCACGTTTTTAGTGTAAAGTCACAGTGTGCTTGTCTGAAAAGAGCCGATATTTTAGTCAGCATTCTTCATAAATAATAAATTAATATCATAACTCTTATCGAGCACGTTTCAATATTATAAAGTTCACAGAGCAATAAAAGCAAAATTCAGTCCCTCCAGGACTTCGCAATGTTTCGATTTTATTGACCACAGTTCTTCAGATTTACAGGCGTTTCTAGGATTTTTTTTTAGATTTCAGGACATTTCTAAGATCTTAGGACGTTTGGATAGGATCAAATTTTTGCAACACATTCTCACTCCCAACTGGTCTCATACTGACTTGCCAGTTTATGAGGTTTTGGGTAGCCGTCCCACCTCAAAACCCCGACGTCACAAACTGATGTGGAAGGTCACTGACAAACCTCAGCGTGTGAGGAGTCGGAGTGAGAAAGTGACGATTTTAGGGGCATTTTGAGAAGTTTCTGGGATTTTAGATTTCTAGAATTTTCAGATATTTCTCAGATTTGGAGACATTTCAAGATTTTAGGACATTCCCAGGATTTTTGGACATTTCTTGTATTTTAGGACATCAGTGTCTCAGCTGTGTCCTCTGTCGGGGGTGTGGGGGATCCTCCTCTGGCTCTGTTTTGATGCTGTTTTATGTCTCTGACACCTTATTAAGACTAAAAGGACAAAACATTCACAGTCAATCACTTTATTTTTATTGTCAATCAGAAAATGGTTGGGGGCCACCAGGGGCCTTGTCAGGGGCCAGATTTGCCAGATTGGCCCTTGTGCGATGAGTTGAGGAGAATTTGAATGCGTTTTTTTTAAAAAAAAAAAAAAACTCCAGCCAAGTTTGTCAATTTCTTGAAAAGTCATTTAAAAGTTTTAAGACTTTGTTTGTGAAAGTGTGTGAGAAGCATTTTTACGGCACAGAGTCGCGTTTGGTGTAAAAACAGCTTCAGTCGGATCATTTCACAGCATAAAGGAGCTTTTTTAAGTGCTTTGCTGTATTTATTCATTCCTCTGCTGCCTGTTTGACCTCCGATTGTGTCGCCTGTTTGATCACACTCTCACACCATCACACGTTCAAACACACGGCCAGATCTTTGTCATGCAGCGCTGCGACGGTGTGCTCACCGCCAAACTCTGCATTACCAGCCAATCAGCCGCAGACGATGAAGACGATGGAGGAGGAGGAGGAGGAGG
>NW_024630562.1:0-3439 GCF_008729295.1 Plectropomus leopardus
GGTATATGTTTATGTGTTCCTCTCCTTTACTTGAATGGGTCAGCGTGCGCACACACAGTATGGCGCATGATTGTATGCACAGTTTCTTTTTCTCATGCATGTAGATAAAGTCAGACAGTTCATTCTTTTCAGTGAAAACATGTCTGCACACATATCAATTAATGATTTATTTAGTTAGTTATTTTGCAGACTACTGCCTATTTCGGGTTTGGTTGTAGCATCCACAGATAATATGATAATTAGTTCATATAAAGCTTGTTCATGAGAGCAGCAGAAGAAAGAAAAGTCACTTTTATATATATATAAAAAAAAGTTACGCTTGTAATCCAGAAAAAAATCCCCAAAACTGAAAATAATTGGCTGTGAGGTTGATGTCCAGTAAGGGCTGTGATGTAAGCTGAGGTTTGATGCTCTCTGCTCCATTGCGCTCCTTATCTGCTGCCTTTACGGACACTGGCTTTTGGATAATCAGACGAACACCCACAGACCCTCACTCCCACACATGCTCAGCCTGTTAATCACCCAGCCTCTCAATTCCCGTATCTAACAGCCAGAGAGAGGAGATTTGATGGTAGAATTAACGCTGACACATTTCTACATGCCTTGAATGCCATTAAAAGTAAAACATTGATCAACATGTGAACTACATGCCACCTTCATTTATTTGTCTGAAGATAGGATAAAGTCAGACTGTCCCTCCAATTGTTGACAAAGGTCAAGAATGTCAAACAGGAGCCGCGCTGAGATAACAACAAGTGAAAGCAAGGTCGGCTGACAGTGTAATGTTATATAATAGATGGAGCAATACACATCTTGATTTGATTGTAATGTTTTCACTATCTCAACGAAGAGCAGTTTTTATGTTATCAGTTGTGGAAGAGATCAACTCCTTTCCTTAAGTACGTAGAGCTGATTTAGTAAATTCAGTTTTGTTATTATTATGACAAACTATACTATGACTTTTTGACCTACTATATATTTAAATTTTTCATCTCTTTTTAGACTTAAAAGATGTGCTGTGCTATGACTTTTATTAAATGCTGTGCTGTGACTTTTATTAGGTACTTTATAAAAAAGGGATTTTTTTGTGACCTTTTTGTGACCAACATGCTACGCTATGACTTTTTAGATGTGCTTTTGTATGACTTTTTTGATGTACTGTAATAAAACTTTTTAATGATTTTTGTGACGTTTTAGACATGCTATACTAAACCTTTTAAAAATTTGGTGACTATTTTATGAGTATACTGAGGATTTTTTATGAGATTTTAAGACATACTATGTAATGACTTTTTGCCATACTAGATTACTACTACAGATTTTTTTTTACCTTTCATTCCATGCTATACTATGACTACTTTAAGATACAGTACTAAGATTTTACATAATCTTTAATGGCATGCTATACATTGACTTTGTCTTTGTATACACTGACCTTTTTGTAATGACTTATGAACATGCTTTACTAAGATTATTTTGACTTGTGACAGTTGTATGACATATTATAATATGAGCCATTTTAAACCTAACCTTTATCATTTTTATGACTTTTTTCACATGCTATAGCAAGATTTTTCATGATTTTTGTGACTTTTGTGACTGAAATAGACTACTTAGTATTTAATTACTTGGACTATTTGCCATACTATACTTTTTAATGAGTTTTTGTGACTTTTACACATGCTATAATATGACTCTTGCACCTTTTTATCACTGTTTGTGACATGCTATGACTTTTTTGAACATGCTATACTAAGACATTTTATGACTTTTATGACATACTCTAATAAGATTTTATATTACTTTTTCGTGACTTTTGTAGACATGCTACACAATAACTTGACAAACTATACTTTAAAGTTGTATGACTTTTTATATTCAGACTATGCTGTGGCTTTTGTCATGAATTTTATGACATACTATTTTTTTATTACTCTTGATGACATTCTGTACACTGACTTTTTTGACACCCTATACTAAGATTTTTTGTAATTGTATGACTTTAAATACAGTATGCTATTAATGAAGTGTACTGACTTTTTATGACTTACTATAATATGACCTTTTTAGACATGCTATACTATGATGTCTCGATGTACTATAACCACTTTTTCATATATATTTTTGTTACTTTTTTAGACAAACGATACTCTGACCTTTTGTTACATAATATACATTGACTTATTTGTAACTTTTTAAAATAATGCTTAACTATGCAAATGAAAATTTGCCCATTATGGAATCAGGATTATTATGACTACTTTTTTTTTTTTTAAAACGTTTTTATGCTATTTTGGAAAGCATGGTACTTTTTCATTTTATTTTATTGCAAGACAAAAGACAGATGAAGGTAGATTTATTAGTCACTTTTTGTCACAATATGACATGTCCCAAAATAAGCTGAAAAGACCTTAAAACAGCATAAAATAGCGAGCCAAGACATGCAATAACATGATGCAATGATGCAAAAACAGCATAGCATAAAATGTTGCAAGAACGGCCAAAAACACCAAAATAGTGCATGTCGAAAAAAATGACCAACGAAGCAAGGCTATAGTATAGCAAAAATGTCAAAATATGACATGTCCAAAAAGTATTGAAAACACCTTGAAAGAGCATAAAATAGCATGCCAAGAAACCCCATCACATAAAATGTTGCAAGAAAGGCCAAAAACACCAAAATTGTACATGTCGAAAAAAATGACCAACGAGGCAAGGCTATAGTATAACGAAAATGTCAAAATATGACTTGTCCCAAAAGCAGCGGAAAACACCTCAAAACAGCATAAAATAGCGTGCCAAGACACGCCATGGCATTGTATGATGCAAAAACGGCTAAAAACTCCAAAATTTAACATGTTAAAAAAATGAACAAAAAGGCAAGGCTATAATATGGCTAAAAATGTCAAAAAATATAACATGTCCCAAAAACACCTGAAAATATCTCAAAACTGCATAAAACTGCATTCAATAGTGTGCAAAGACTTTTTGTTATGGATTTTTTTAAAGGGTTTTTTTTTTATATGGTGAAGTCGTAGTCCCTGCAAGTTATGCTTGACCATGGATACCCGAGCTGGACCAGTGCTAGTAAAGCTAGCAACACAAATACATGCCTCATTCCTCAAAAGAAGTCTACTACCTGACATGCTAGTATTTGATACCTACTATCTACATCAAAGCATTGTATAAATACTGTCTTTCTATGTGATCGGTGTCAGCCAGCTTTCTATGTTCTGTGTCAGTCTGCATTTAGTCTTGTCTCTTTCTTGGCTGACCCGAGCGCTCATCTTTGTTGTACTTGTCCTCATTTGTAGTCTTCATTTTAGTTCATCTTTATACTCATCTTCATTCATGTCATACTCGTTTATTGTACTTATGTTTGTTGTAATTGTAATTTTAATTGTATACACATTCTTTTACTAATATTAAACATGTGCTG
>NW_024630563.1:0-1137 GCF_008729295.1 Plectropomus leopardus
TCATTAGTTCCTGTGCTCCACAGACAGCTGACCTGAACAAAGATGTATCTTTGAGCACTGAGACCCTGCAGACGTCCAGGACTGAGATTGGAGAGATCAGAAGACATCTCCAGACTCTGGAGATCAAACTGCAGGCTCAGATCAGCAAGGTGAGAAAACTCTAAATCAGTCAACTTTACAAAGTCATCAACTGTAGAAAACAAATTCCTCTTGCATGTTGTATTCATAACTATATTTCTTTGCGGCCTTTAGCTTAATGGGTGGAGTGTGCACTCTCAACACGTTCTCGTCCCAGCTTGTCATATGGTGCCACTCTGTCAGTAACCTTCCATGTCTACTTAGGTATTCAGTCAGCTGTTTACGCCCGGGGATACTGTTACTGTGATATCAACGTGATATCAACAGTCACAGACGGTAAGATTTAGGCAAAGGAGGCACACGGTAAGGTGTGGAAAAAACAAACTCACATCCTCACAGGAAGGGAACCCTGGACTCCTGCAGCAAAGTCTGATGTAAGTGGTGCCCTTCCCCCCCTTCCAAAAGGTGTATAAGCAAACTTGCGCTTGTTATATTACATTATTGACAGCAGCATTTTTACCTTATGCTGTCCTTCTGCATTGCATGTGCACTCTACTGGTTCTATCTATCTGCCTTTTCAAGAGACGCAGACTGTGTGTATTGCATGTGGATGTACCTAGTGGTGTCCAGCTGTCGTATGATGACAATGTCACCAGTTCTGTCCGGCTTAGTTCTCATCTGATGCCGTACAGCCACATTCCAGGTGAATGCAGAGGTAGCTTTTTGGCGTTGTGCTCGTACACTGAAAGCACTGACAAAGCAGACATATTTGACCTTTTTTCGGAAGAAGAACGTCCTGACACCCAATAGAGGCTCAGACCTTGGAAGCAGCCCGGGTTTGGGTTCTTTTCTGCCTGGTATTCCCCCTCTCTCTGCCCTCTTTCCTGTCACACTTCATCTGCTGTAAATAGGACATTGTCCATAAACTGCCCCCTTAAAAAAAACAGCTGATCTGACCTGATCGTTTTCCTTCTTCCTCCTGAACAGAAAGGAGCTCTGGAGGCCAGTCTGGCTGAGACCAGGAGCCGCTACGCCAACATGCTGGCAGGTTACCAGAGG
>NW_024630564.1:0-3052 GCF_008729295.1 Plectropomus leopardus
AAGTCCAAGTGGATGTTTGTGTCAGATTTGAAGACATTCCCTCAGGGTGTTCTTTAAGTATCGTGTTCACGAGAATGGGATGGACATGGGCGGACAGCTTTAAAACATAATAAAAAGGTCAAGTACAATAAATCTGTTGTATTGTTTTTTATTTATTTAAAGCACCGATACATGGCACGTATGACAAACAGATTGCATGTTTTCAGGAATATCTGCATCTTATTTTATTCCACACCAGTGCACTCATTACAGACACACTCACAGGTCATCCCTGTCATACAGCTCCAGTTTAATGATTGCCTTGCCCTCATTGGACATGCAGCCCCTCACAATCATCTTCGTCCCCTTGTACATCACCCCCGAGCCGTCGGCCTCGTGGCGTGAAAAGCTGCTGAAATCCTTTGAAGTGTACATAGTGTCGTACAGCTCCTTATCACAGGGTTTATCCTTCGGGAAGAGGCCCAACGCCAGCCAGTTCTTATAGATGTTGTAGTCAAACGGCACAGAGAACATGACGGCGATCTGTTCATCGCAGAGCCGGCTTCCCATGTGGAAGAGCTCATAGGTCAGGACACCTACTGCACCTGAGGCCGTGTGGTCATCCTTAGTGAAGGAGCACACCTCGGTCTCACCTGAACGCAGGGTCGGCTGAGGAGGGCTGGAGGTGAAGCCACTCTCCATAAACACCCTGCAGGTTAGAAGACATCAGATGCAATTAGTATTATAAGTTATGTTATATATTTATATGATTATATGACTATGCAGTCATGAGCGTTAGAAGAAATTTTAGGACGTTTAGGACATTTGTAGGATTTTTTTGTAACATTTCAGGATGTTTCCAGGATTTTATTTTTTTTTACTTTTTTTGATAAACAAGCTTTATTTTGACACCGTGTCATGCACTCTGGCACTGGATAAGCTGCTGGATAATTTTAGCAATCCATAAATTTTACTGTTTTGTAAAGAAAAAACTTTCTTTTACAAATTCTTTAAAAATTGTCTCTAACAATGACACTATTTATCACAGCCAGAATCTTAACAAAAAGAATTCAGTTAATAAAACATTTCTTACTTTGGGTTGTTGAGGCAGTAGATTTTGCTGACGTTGGTGATCTGTATGGTGCAGTTGCGGTTGGTGGTGAGGGTGTGGGAGTGGGCCTCTGCAGTGTCGTGCATAGTGGCGGCTGTAGACGGCTGGATGGCAGGAGGAGGAGAAAAGAGCTGTAAACGAAAGAGACTGAAAATTATTTAGTGTTTGTTAAATTAGATTTTGCTGAGAAACCTCTCTGAAGATTCTTCATGAAACAGAGTCAGGTAGAGTCATTTGTCTGGGCCTGATGTGGTTAATCTTCCTGACACATACGGCTTAGAGGCGTGCAAACAATCCACCAAAACACAAACTGACACTTAAAATGCATCCAAACATTACATCACTCATGCAATTCTCATTTCCCCTTCTGATCAAGTTTTCATTCCTGTGTGCAATTATATTTATTTTCACTTCACACTTAGCACACTACTACACACCATGTGTGTACTAGTTTTTCTGAGCGCAATATTCTGTGTAATCTGTCCCTATAGGTCACACTGGTATGTGGGACAGTAAACAGAAGTGTATAATATTCTTTATTCTTGCTGTGAATATTCTTTGTGTATTGCACTGTTTTGCCATGTCTATTCTGATTCAACCCTTTTTCTATCTGTAACCTGCTCTAACAAGTGAATCTCCCCAGTCAGGGATCAAAAAAGTCTTAAAATGCTTTTTTAAAATCTTGACTCAAATAAAGTGCTAAATACATTTCTGCAGAAATTTACTAAATTTACAGCTAGATGTTCTATCCATATTCAATACTGCAGAATTATCTCAAAGTAAATGTACTTACTTTAGTTTATGTGGCACACACGAGACGGCACGGAGTCCTCTGACAACAGGTCTGGGTTTGGTTTGGAGACAAGCCTGAAGCCACGCCCTCCCAGGTGCAGTCACACCTCACACACCGTGAGATCCGACAGCAGGTGTGTCTGAGCTCACCTGAAACGTCACGTAGCTTTTCAGTCTGCAGCTCCAGTAAAACACACTGGAGTACAGAAACATCAGGTCAAGTGTCTGATGAGAATTAAAAACTCTGATGGCACAAGATGGAAAATTACTCATCACACGTCTGTCTGCTGGACTGTTTGTGGGTGAAAATGAATGTTTTACAAAAATTTTAATAGTCAACAGACCGCGCCCATTAGACAGGCGATACATCACATGATGACTCAAAAACCTCCTGAACTGGTTTGTATGAAAGAAAGCATTCTGGCAGATTGCAGTGAATTATGGTTCATAGCTAATTTGTCACCTGATGTGGTTTGTTTTTTTTTCATTTAAGTTCATCTGACATTGACGATTGAGAACAACCTGATGAAACAGACTTCTCATTGTCTTTATGTTCTTTCAGTACGTGGAACCCGTTCCAGCATGCACTGAATGGAGGTGATGGGTAACAGCTTAACCAGTTTTTAATCATTCAAAGAGAACAGCAAACAATATGACAATCACACAGACAGAGAAAGTACTGAAGAGGCCAAGAGGAGCAAGGCATCAGGGGGCAGAACAACCAGAGATGCAAAACGACATTAATGTAATACAAAATGACCGCAAAGAGATGCAGAACAGCCAAAAAGCAGATCAAAATAACTGCAAAACTATGCAAAATAACACGTGGGAAACAAACAAAAAAGAGGAACAAATCAACCAGAGAGAGATGCAAAATGAAATATTACAATATTAAATGACTACAAAGAGATGCAAAACAACCACAGAGATGCAAACCCACTACAAAGAAATGCAAAACGACTATTTGAATATGCAGAACAACTACAAGGAGATGTGAAACAACCACAAAAATATGCAAAATAACTAAAGAGCAACACAAAACAACCAACAAGAGATGCCAAATTTCAAGAAATTCCCTCAAGGTGTTCTTAAGATATAACACTTACAAGAATGAGATGGATGCATGGTCACAATGATGTTTGACCACCAATTTATAATATTTTCATCATT
>NW_024630565.1:0-3158 GCF_008729295.1 Plectropomus leopardus
ATTCCTGATCATCAGCTGTGTTCAGTTGTTCTGGGGTGACATCCTCGGGTTCATCACTGTCCCAGCATTCCTGATCGTCAGCTGTGTCCAGTTGTTCTGGGCCTTCTTGAGTCGCAGGGTCCAAGCACTCCCTCAAGATATGGACAACACAGTAAACCATATCTTTGATGTAAGGTGCATTTGATGTTTCCGATGGAGACCCTGTGATTCTCTCCAGTACATGGTTCACCCTCTTCATCACCTCTGTTGCAGTTAACTCCATTAGCTTTTTGGAGTGATGGGACCTCTTCTGTTCACTTTTCAGTGTTGCTCCAAAACATTCATCTAATGAATACCCTAGGCTGGCTTGGATATCGTCCTCTGTCACTCTGTAATAATTACGCTCCATATGCGCAATATTGATACCGTTCCTTAAAATAGAAAAAGTCACAGGAGTCAGCTAAATTGGACTCTAATAATCCCAAGGTTACAAAAATACTGCATTTGATATTGATGTTTAGAAGACAGTGTAGGTGAACAAAACAGCCTTTGCCTGTGGAAACTTTTGACTTACCTCATAACAGAAGTGTTGCTGGAATTGCTGACCCCCTCCTGGTCAATCTCCATCCTGTTGTGAACTTGAGGTACCACAGTGTCCAGGACCACATTTGTGATCACTTCTAAAATGCAGTGACACATGTGGGTCAGTAAAGTGTACTTCTCCAAGTCAGCTTTGCCATCTAACATCATCATCCACTCCCTGGAAAACAAGATTTAGCATGGTTTAAGTATTTTGAATGAAAATCAGAGATTTCTCTCTAAATTGTACGTAATAAAATACTCGCTGAAATGTGAAAAAAAAAAAAAACAGAATTATTTTGTAGTGAAATGTGGAGTCAGACTATCAACATCAAACAACTTTTCACCATTTTTGTGTTTGAGATTTTTTAGGTGGGCCTGATATCATAGCTCAGTGACACCATTCTTAACATGACCCCACCCCCACTAAAAGCTAATGCCAGAGCACATAGCATAAGTGTTTTGTTTTTTTTTTCTTCTTTTCATTCACTCCTTTTGTGCTCCACAGTACTGATCATATATGAATGAAGATTCTGTAACTTCATTGCCTATTTCTCCCCATAAATGTTTTCAAAAATATATTTTAGTGTACTGTTTAGCTGTAAAACTTAGAAAGTTGATCCAACTGGTGGACAGATCACAAACTTTGAAATATAATTCTGCAAACAACAAGAAATAGACAATACAGTAACAAAATGTTGATTCATGTTTGATAAGCGCTGTTAGCTTGTACTTCTACTCAATGCCTTTAGCAGACACGACCCAAGAACAGATAATACTCCATGCTTTTTTACTATTTTTAAACCTAATTTTGTATTAATAGCAATCTTGTTTTAAATATTCATGAGACTAATATCCTGCCAAAACCTAACAAAGAAAACATGTTTTACAAATTCCCAACAATTTACTAACAAACACAATGTAGTTTGCCAATGAAAAATATAATAAAATTTTTTTTAAAAAAAAGCATTTTGTTTTCTGTGACATCATGCTTCAGAAACCAACACGTGTCTTACAATAACAAAAAAAATATTTTATATAAAGCAAAAAACCATCAGGGAGATGAGCACGTGTGGCTGACATAGACTACTCACATGATGGGTAATAATTTATCGTCATGAGGAATTGGAAAATCTCACACCTTTCAAGAATGGATTTTGGCTCAGTTTCCCTTGATTAATGCTTGTGAAGATTTCCCTGTATAATTTAACTTAATGTGAAAGGCTCTTAGCCGGCTTATCAACTAAAAACTAGCTAATGCTGTCTATTTATTAAAACTTTGATCATACCACTGCTCATTTCATAAAGGCCACTGCAAGAAAGCCTGCTCTTTATATAACATAATATGATTTTGACCAGTGGAAATTGAATTTAAAATATCTATAATTTCATTTTTTATATCTGTAATCTAAGAGCATTTGTAGATATGGTATCTACAATGAACATTGCCACGAGTACGAACTGAATTGTTTACGTGTATGTTGTGTTCCCAATTCTGTCAGCAGTTGCCACTGTTGAAGTATTGCATTGTGGATATGCTGGCTTTGAATGTAAGTCAAAACAAAAAAAACACAAGAAATCCACAATTGCTGTTTTTGCTACTAATTGAATGTTTAAAGGGCTTGCCACAGTGTGCGTGTGTGTGTATGTTTGTGTGCGTGTGTTGACTTTTAACTTGTGACTTACTGATTTCGCATGGTGCTCATAAGTTTAGTGATCCTTGGTTCAAGATCGTCCGATGTGATCAGGGGCATGTCCAAATCGCTGCACCTCAGTTCTCCCTGGTTTACTAATGGAGACTAGAAAGAAAAACAATCAGGTTTTAACAGTCAAGTATCTTTTAAACGCCAACAAAACACTTCTCAATGTCATGAGACTGTAAAAATCTACAAGTTCAACATGTAAAGTCACTGTAAACAGTTGAGATACTTGGTGCTGCACACAATTCCAAAGCCATTTCTTAGATAAATCTTTTTGAATTACTTTATCAAAGTAATGATTTCTTTTTTAATTACTTTACTAACAAATGTTTTAAAACTGAAAAAATGCAAGAAAATGCATGATTTATTCTACACATAAACTCCTCAAACTGTAACTGATTTCAATTCTATTTATTTTGCATTTCATGTAATTGGTTTTTCCCTAACACTGGCAATTCAAAGCTAGATTTACATACCTCCATGTCGAGATGTAATTCATCTATCGAAGCTGAAATCCTCAATTCTCCGGGGGCTGATCTCGCGGTAGTTTTCTTGGTGAAGGCCTGTGTGGAACTGTTAACTGTCTTGGCAGTATTCATAAGGTGATGAATGATGAGTTCCGGCCTTCATGATGAAATCTGTAGAACATATTTCATCATAAAGGCCTGAATGTGACATCACATCTACAAAACTCCCCAACATTCTATAGCTGTGTTCCACAGTCTGTGCACACAGACACACAGCCTTCATGCATCAGAAAGGAGACATTAGCAGAGGGTCAGCTGATATTTGTAACTCAGCACAGCATGGATAGGTTGCTATCAATTTGGCTCCTGAGCACAGATATGTAACAGACCCCCCGCTCCTCCTTTATAGGAGTGTATATGTGTGGATATATGT
>NW_024630566.1:0-3220 GCF_008729295.1 Plectropomus leopardus
AACAGCAATTAGAACAAGAGCAGAGTAAAAAAAGTGCAACAAATGTAACTATTTACAATGGGTAAGCATGTCAATGTGCAAGAACGTCGATGTAAACAAGTAAGTAAACAAGTAAGTAAGTAAACAAAACAACAATCACAATTAGAGCAAATAATATACTCTTGAAAACAACAATTGTAACAGCAATAACAACAAGAACAGAGTGAAAAAAGTGCAACAAATGCAACTATTTACAATGGGCTATAAGGGAGTGGGAGGGATGGCTTGCCAGCAGCAGGCCCATTTTTGAAGTCCCATGCCATGGTACTCAAGGAAGCAGTTTCTGTCAGGAACAAGGCAATGTGACACATTGCACTTTGAGCAGTAGACGGGTGTCTTCATGTCCTTGATTTTGTAGCCCGGCGTCTGCTTGGCTTTCTCCCTCTCCTTGGCTGCACAGACCACACACTTCCTGCGGTCCTGAGTGCCAGTGCTCCCTCTGAACACTGGCATGCAGGTGTTGGTGAGGCTCGGGCGGGGGGTGGCTTCAGCAACCAAAGCTTTAGCCTGCTCAACCATCTCCCTCATCAGAACCTCTCTGAAATGTTTGTGGGACATGGGGGTCTGGTTGTGACTGCTGCTCACAGCTTTGTGTAGGATGTAGCTGTTGACAACAGCAATGTCAATGAAGTGGTAAAAAAATGTCTTGTACCACCGCATTGTCTTGCCATGCACAGAGTAATAGTGGATGAGTGCGTCTGAGAGGTCCACCCCACCCATGTTGATGTTATAGTCCCTGCATGCATCAGGCACATCCACAGGAGCCCTGTGCCAGTGTCCATCTGGCCTCTTCACCCTCCTCAGTACAGTGGCTCCGCTGTACGCCTTTTGAAAGGTGCTGCAGACATTGACCACTTTAGTGTCCATCCAACGTGCAAAGAGGAGGTTGCCCTTACGGATCCACCTCATGTCTCCCCTCTCAGGCTTCTTTGGGAGGTTGTTGTTTGTTGTCTTTGTAAAGCCCTCTCTATTTGTCCTTATGGTGCCACAAGCTGCTGTGTGATTTTTTGCAAGCTTATTGAAAAGGAGTGGACTGCTGTAAAAATTATCAACATAAAGATGATATCCTTTTCCAAGGATGTCAAACCTCATCAGGTCCATGACGGATGTGACACTGAGGCCTTCTTCCTTCTGTCCCCTCTGTTTGACCTTGCTCTCATCTTTACCCTGATAAACAAAAAAATTGAAGGTGTAGCCAGTTTGAGAGTCTGCCAATATGAACAATTTGTAGCCGAATTTTGTTGGTTTGTCTTTCATATACTGCCTGAATCCAATGCGGGCTTTACTTGCTTCCATTCTCTCATCGATTGTGATGTTCTGGTATGGCTGGAAAAGGGAGTTACAGGCATTCACAATCTCGCCATAGAGTGGCTTGATTTTGAACAGCCTGTCGAACTGAGGTGTCCCTCTCTTTCTTTCATTCTCTTCATCTTCTGCAACATCAGACAGATGAAGAGACCAAAAGATGGCTTCAAATCGGTCCCTGGACATGCTGCTCTTGGGGAAAACAAATTGGTATGGCCACTCCCTCCTCCAGAAGTCTGCCCTGGAGGGCACACGTACCAAGCCAAAGAAGAGGATAATTGAAAGAAAGATGTAAAATGAGTCAACTGAGAGGGGAGACCACTTATATTTGGAACCTTGTGCCAATCGCCGCGCAGCATTGGCATTTGTGTTGTTTATAATGCTGTGCAGACTGCTGCTGCTGAAGAACAGCTTGAAGAGGCTGAGGGGAGACCAGTCAACAGTGGTGTCAATCTTGGGGCCAGGTGGGTGTTTCGGCTCAAACCGTGGTGTTGCGGGTTCAACATCTGGCTCTTCCTTTGTCCTCCATTGCTCCTGCTGAGGCCCAAAGTCTCCAGCAGCCAGTTTTGGCCGCTTGCTGGCTTGCCCTTTACGGCCAGGACCACAGCCATGGCCACGGCCACAACCACGACCACGACCTCTCTTAGGCAGCCGATCAGGGGAAGAGGACCTGGAACTGGAGGATGCAGATGCTGACCGCACTAGTCGGCGCCTGGAGGAACTGCGTGGTGGGGGGGCATAATCTGCATCCTCATCTCCTTCATGATCACTGCTGCATGAAAACAGAGCAATAGATGTTGAAAGAAATATATTCAAAGCACTGATGAATCACATAAACATCTAACAGTAGAAAAGTATATAAATATATCATTGAAGCAGTAAAGGATGTATTGTCTTTTTGAGATAAAAACTACACAAATAATCAGTACACAAACCTTGATAGGAGAGGTGACGCCTCAGATGGAGACACAGGTGGCTGAGTGTCTGCAGTAGGGGAAGCCTGAGGAGATGATGGGCCTGCAACCTCACTCCCCTCTTCTTGTTGGCTATGAAAATGATGATAATAATTAGTATTTGGGACAAAATACCTAATGATGTATGCACATTCAACCAAAGAAGACCAAAGTAGTGGAAATGTGTAAAAATATTCAATATAATTGAGTAGCCCTGACCTATACTATTATTACCTATACTGTGTGTGTTTGCTCTACAAAAAAAATAGTATTCAGTACAATTGAATTGCCCTGCTTTATACTGTACTGTGTTTACATATAATAAAATCAAATCAAACTATTTATATTTATATAGCACTATTTATATAGCACTTTTCATACATAGGAAAATGCAACCCAAAGTGCTTCACAAGATAAAAACAGAATAAAATGACGAAGCATACAACAATAAAAAATGAAAGCCCGTTCCTCCCACACACACGCCCACACTCGCACTCACACACACCTGCACACACACCCACACTCACACATACAGTAAATAGACTGGTAACATGGCATGGAACTGAGGATATAAAATAAAATTATAAGGGTGTTCAGTAAATTCCAGTTCTGAGAAACACTGGGTGTTTTATCTTCAATCCACACAAAAATTAGCCATTAGAAAGAAATACTTACTCATGAACGGGATCCATGCGCAGCGTAAATAATGCCTCTTCCTCCGAGCCGGCATCGTTGTTACTCTCGGAGTCAGACGAGTCGGCAAAATCAACGTCCGAACCTCCCTGAATCTCGGCCAAAATTTCCGCCATGTCCCTCTTTGAATTATAATTTTTCCGTGCCATCGTTTAATGAAATTGATGGAGTTAATGGACTTATGGAGCTAATGACAAACTAAACTAACAACAGGTTGTGACGGGGAGTTG
>NW_024630567.1:0-3538 GCF_008729295.1 Plectropomus leopardus
CATGAAGTGAAAGAGAAAAGATTTTCTGAGAAAGATTAAGAGTTAGTGTCAGGTAGTTACAAAGGAATAACTTGTCCTGCTTGTACAAACACACTCTTGTAAATAATTACAAAACACACCTGTAGATACAGGTGCATGCATAGTTGAGTTGAGGTGAAAAAAGTAACATTTGGTATAAAAGATCAAGTGACTGAAAGAAAACAATTGAAAATTTCTCATGAAGTGAAAGTGAACAGGTTCTCCAAGGAAGATCAACAGCTTTGACGCTTTCCACCATCCCCAGCACACATAATGTGTAATATCCTTTCATCTCAACTGATGGTTTCTTTAGTTGGTTACAAGGATTTAACACGCGACAATTTATTGATTAAAGTATTTTTTAACATAATTCACATCAATTTACTGTCTGTCCCAGTATCAAAGAATTGTTCAATAAATTAGAATAAATCACCATCTTTTTTTACCATCAATTTCAGCTTCAGATTTTTAATAGACTATACAACATATTTTTGCTCAGTTTTGTACTGATTTGTTGTCTGTTGTGTGTCTCACAGCATGTACCTACACCAATGCTGGTAGGGACTGTCAAACTGACAAACGCAATTTCTGTGAAATTGAAACTTAAGAGATGGTCTGACATAGCACATGCGGGCGCGCGCACACACACACACAGGTAAGTTGTGCAGTTGGCCAGGTGACACCAGGAGTATATATAAAGCAGTCTGTGGTGTGTCATCTCATCATTTTTACAGCCACTCTACATCAATCTACATCAAAAGGTAAGATCAGAAACTTAAAATCACCACCAGGTGGTTTATGTTGTCAACATTATAACACTGAAATTTTACAAATTCAGAAAAAATGTTTTAATGTTTTTAATTCTTCATTGACTCTTTTCCCTATAATTATCATCTAGAACAGCCATGGCAGCAGCAGCCGTTCCGAGGAGCAGAAGCCTGTATTTCCTCTTCACTCTGATGTGTCTGGTTTGCCTTGCAAGTTCACTGATGGACAAGAACAATCTGGTGAATAAGCTGCTCATATTTATTTGCAAGTCCACATCTATTGTGAGCCATTGAATTAGCTTTTGCCTGGGTCTGTTGAAGGTGGCAGTGCTTGTTTGGCTACGTAGGAGCAGTGAGAGCTGGCACTAAAGGAGTGGCTCTGGGACGCCAGAGATCACTGCTTAGCCTCCTGGAGGTGTTGTGGGACTAACTAGGTGAAACACTGATCAAAGGAGGTTCCCACTGATAACTATATTTAAGCCACAACAGCTGATAAGTGATGCTCGGATCTTTACTGAGGGCTTATCTTCTGGAGCACAAGTTTGTGTTTAGTTGAACTTGAATAACTTCTTATTAATTAATTAATCTATTTATTCATTTAAACTGCAGTCAAGTGTGCTAATGTGTGCAATATTAGAGCTGTTTCTACCTACACAAGTAACTAAATGTTGATTTTAATGCTGGTTTTTCAGAAAAATATGAAAGAAAACCTTCAGAAACTTCAACAAAAACTGGACAAAGCGAAGGTGAGTCAGTCCGTCAGATTCAATGTTGTTCACATGCTCACATACTGTTGCACTGGATTAACTTCAGTGATAGAGTACTCTGACAGGGTGAGAGAACTGTGACTTGTTCTCAAGTGACTTTGACTAACATAGCAAACTGAGATGTTGCCATGTGATGAAGTGGTTTTATTTTTCCCCATTAGGCACTAAGGGTCATCAGCTCAGAACTCTTAAGTCGATATAAGAGATTCATGGACGAAATGATGGCGTATCTGAAGGAAAGCTCAGAAGAATCACCTGATGACTTTCTGCCACTGGCAGGATTTATGGAGTCCACAAGGGGCTGGATGGAGAACGCAAGGACCTTTGTAGGTGGCTTAAATGAGGAGACAGATGCAAGTATTGAAGAGTCTGAACAGGAACTGGAGAAAATGAAGAACTTAATCGCAGCCATAGAGGAGTATCAAGCTGAATTGTAACTTCCATGTCAATCAGTGCCAGTGTCTCTGATATTTGCAGCTATTATATCTGTTAAGTTTCTCTTTCCTACTGTGCAGCTTGATTTTAATGTTTCTATACACTGGCACTGAAATCTGTTTACTTGTTTGACATTAAACAGGGCGATAGTGAGCACAGGGATGTGATGTGTTGATATCCTGGCAACCTTTCAAGTGCAAGATACATGGACTCTGTAATGGTTTTGTGTCTCTTTGGGGTAATTTTGTTTTTTCTATGTCTCTTTGTGGTTGTTTTGCTGACATTTGTAGTTATTTTGTGTCTCTTTGCAGTTCCTTTACATGTCTTTGTTGTCATTTTGTGTCTCTTTCTGGTTGATACACATTAATTTGGGTGACATTTTGCAGCTGAAGGCCATGGAGGACACTCAGGGTCCCTGGCCTGTGCCCAGTAGGCCTGTTCAGTAATCCATCTATGCTTCTGCTGAGCTGAATTATTAAGGAGGATAACTCAAGTCAATTGTTTTTATTTTCCTAAGTCTGTATTCCTAAACCATGATTAATTTAGTTTGGGTAATAAGTGTTGTGATTGTACTATAAGTATAACATTTAACAAAAGTGAGAAACCAAAATAAATTCAATACATGGAAATTTGAGTCATCTCATGTCTTCTTTTCTTGCAAATTTCAAATATCAGGTCCAGACTTCTGATAAAGGTATGCTCTGTGTAGAAGTGGTGTCATAGCTGATAAGGCTGATAACATAACAGCCAAGAGAATCATTATTAATTTAATTTTTTAATCAAACTTGTTATACAAACAAGCAACCTGCCAGACTCTAACCTAGTTTGAGAAAAATTACTGGAACCCCTCTAAAACACTGCTCTTCTGGATTGAGCACCGTTTACATAAATGTGATGTCCGCTAGAGTTACGGCAGGTTTTTACTGATATATCTTGTTTACAAGAAAATGGAACAATCTGCATAAGGACTAACTGACAAGTGCTAATTTCTTAAGAAGTAAAAGGAAAAGTCAGAGGATGGGCAGGGATACTTCAGTACTAATATGCTACAGTACAGCATTGATTGTAAAAGACAGACAGATGGATAGATGTTGCTAACTATGACATTTACATCATTTGCTGTCACATTGTTTAAAACTGAATTCTAACTCATTGTTAAATAAGGCCTCCACTACATTTAATGTTGTTTCACAAAAAGTAATGCTTATATATTGCACAATTTTGCTCTGGCTTGTTTTCGAGGAGTGTGCATCAACTCCCGATGTTGGGATTTTCTGTAAAGTGAAACTGTCACATACCATTTCTGTGAAAGTAAAGACTAAGAGGAAGTGTCAGGAAGATACAGAGGAATAACCTCTCCTACATGCACAAACACGCTGATAGAAACGGTTACAAAACACACACTTACAAATATGGATGCATGCACAGTTGAGGTGTGCCATGGTCGAGGTGAAACCAGGATAAATTACGTCATCTGACTGAAATACAACAAGTGTCTACATCCCATGAAGTGAAAGAGAAAAGATTTTCTGAGAAAGATTAAGAGTTAGT
>NW_024630568.1:0-1070 GCF_008729295.1 Plectropomus leopardus
AAGAAAAAAGTGAACGGGGAACACTGTTCCTTAATCACTTTTAAATTCCTTCTAAATAATGTAATGAGTAATTAACTTAAATGTGTGTTTATTAATATGATAATGAAGTATATAACGTACTGTTACTATACTTCTGAACACACATTTCTAAGTTGGTTACCTTTAAAAAATAAACTGGTCCAACACATGTTTCTACATTATTTAAAAACAATTTTAAAGTGATAATCAATAATAAATACATGTTTTACCCAGTCTTTCTGCTGGTTTATACTGGCGTCTGCGGCTNATTTTTATATATTTCTAACTGCACAACTATTTTATATACTCATATTGCACTAGTTTTTGCACAAGTGATTTCTATATAAAGTAAAGCAGTTTTTTTTATACGCATCTCATACATAATTATTTTTCAGTACAGTATTTTATAGAATTGCAAATTGACTTTATTGAACTCTGTCTCTCGCGTGTTGCCGTCTGTCTGTAGGTCCAGTGGGTGACGGGAGTCGGCCACGACAGACACCTGTCCGTCACCGTCAACGCTCCCAGCGGTCTCATCGTGTCGACCGTCGATGATGCAAAGGGTCAGATCAACTTTGAGGCCAAGGAAACGGGTATCTGTCCGACACAAACTGCTGGTTTTATTTTTATGTTTATTAAGCTGCATTATCTCATCACAAATATAGTTTTTTCCTACACATTATTCCTTAGCTTTAAAAAAAAACAGATCAGTAATAATAATAAATATAAACCAAGGTTAAAAACCATAATAAAACAGACAAACAAAAAGCAGAAGCAGAAGAAAAAAGTGAACGGGGAACACTGTTCCTTAATCACTTTTAAATTCCTTCTAAATAATGTAATGAGTAATTAACTTAAATGTGTGTTTATTAATATGATAATGAAGTATATAACGTACTGTTACTATACTTCTGAACACACATTTCTAAGTTGGTTACCTTTAAAAAATAAACTGGTCCAACACATGTTTCTACATTATTTAAAAACAATTTTAAAGTGATAATCAATAATAAATACATGTTTTACCCAGTCTTTCTGCTGGTTTATACTGG
>NW_024630569.1:0-4941 GCF_008729295.1 Plectropomus leopardus
ATATTTTATTTTATTTTATTGTATAGGATTATTTTTTTATGGGATTATTATAATTTCTAGGCAGTTCAGGTCATCTCTGTTTTGGTTGTGTGTTTTTTTAAATATTCTTTTAATTTATTTATTTTTGCTAATTTTCAGGCTGAAACCAGTTCCTTGCTAATTACTGGATAATTTACTTTCAAGTTGCTTTTTTTTGCCTTCTTTGCATGTTTTTGAAGAAGTCAAGAGAATTTAATCAGCAGATGAAAAGTGATGGCACAGGTTTCAAAGGGTTAAAAAAAACCCTTCTTACTGCACTTTCTTAGCTTTCAGAGCTTCACCAGATAAAATCAACCTTTGTGTTATTCCTCCTCTAAATACTGTATTTTAGACACATGCAAGACCTGCCCTGATGGCTGGGTCCGTTTTAAAGACAGCTGTTACCAGTACCACCACACCGCCAAGGACTGGGCTGATGCAGAGGTACTTCACGGACATTTTCAGCTGTAACTGCAAAACTGCACAATGATTTTTTTTTTTTTCTCTCCTCACACTTTCCCTGACTTTCTCGTCAGCGCACCTGCATTCGCCTTCATGGCAATCTGGCATCAATCCACAGCAAAGAGGAACACGACTTCATCCAACACCTCATCCACAGAGCAACCGGCAAGGACGGACAAACTCACATTGGAGGCCATGACACCGCAAAGGCGAGTGATCAAAAAAACGTCAAACCTGGGCTTCGAAATTAACACAAACCCGCCTGTTAGGCTCTTCTGCAAAAGTTACAACAGTGTGAATTCACAGCTGTATACATCCCAAATACTTAAAATAATTAATTTAATTATTCAACAAAGCCTAAAAAATAGACTATTTAAAACAAAAAGCCAGACCCAAATGCCAAACTTTAGTTTTTTTTTTTTTTTGCATTTTATAGCTATATAACCTGATATGTAGTATTAATATTTCACTTTTTTCTCACACAATTAAGACTTTAATCTTATATTATGACTTTCTATCTTGTAAATTTACAATTTTAACCTCATAAAATCTGTTTTGTTTAACTAATATTAGAGTGTAATCTCATGATATTAGGACTTTTTATCTTACAAATTTAAATTTAAACATTTTTTTCTTGTATATTTACAAGTTTAATCCTGTAATAGTACAACTTTTGTAATAATAATAATAAACTTTTTTGTCTAGCACAAGAAATTTACAAAATATAAATAAAAATATACAAGAAAGCCCAACGTGCTTTACAACAACAAAGTTAAATGCACATGCTTCACATAAAAAAAATAAGACAAAGACGTAACAAAACCTGCACATAAAAATCAGAAATGATAAAAATGAGATGAATAAAAACAATTTTCTTTAACACGAGAGCAGGGTGGGACAAGATTACTCACATTGGGATAGGAAAGGATTTTTTTCTTTGACTCTATTTTTCTACATAATAGAATTATTTTTTAAAGTTTTTTTTATGGGATTGAATTGACCTTTCGGCGGTTCTTTCAGGAGGGTGCGTGGATGTGGTCTGATGGGACCCCCTTTGACTTCAAGGGTTTGTGGGGTCCAGGGCAGCCTGACAACGCTCACCACAGAGAACACTGCCTGGAGCTCAACTACCGACGTACGCAATTATTATATATTAATACAAATAATTATGAATTAATCACTAATTCATAAATATATCTAAATGTTTTTTTAATACATTTTTAACTCTAGGTGCACCAAATGACAACCAATGCAAGATTGCGAAACCCTTTGTCTGTGGCATGCACCTGTGAAGATCCCCTCCGTGCACTGACACACGTGACGTGGTGATGTCACATCCTCACTAATGATGTCACTTCAACCAGGGTGTCAAGCCTCGATGACATCACTGCGAGAAGATGCGTCGACAGTCTGGATTTAGTTTTGATCGATTCAATAAACAGATAAATCCTGTTCAGCGATCTGTCTCTACCTCGTTATATTCAGTATTTTCACGTATAAATCTTTAAAAAAAATAATAAAAATCTCTGTTTAACCATCCCTGCATGTATAGTTTCTATCGGCATATACTTCTTTTTTTACGAAGAATTATCAGAACCTCAAACAAAAACCTCATTCGTGTCAATCCTCTCCAATCACACAGACCTCAAATTGCCAGTGGAATTACGACGCAGCAAAAACACGCAGCAAAAATTGGAAAACAACAGAAAAAAAACCCACAATAGAATAATCCCAGATAAAACAAAACTCGCGACAAGAACAGCAGAAAGTCAGAAGTCTGTGCCGTACTCTTTACAGCAGCAGCTTTATCAGTGAAGATGTTTCCAAAAACAAACACACAAACACGGAGAGGCTTTATAAAATATGATAGTTATAAATTAAATTACCAAACAGTTTACAATAATGGAATGCAATCAGGCAATTCATGAAAAAATTCATTCACATCAACTTCATGTGATGGTTTAATAAGTCGGTGTAAAAAGACATTCCAGATGTTTTCTATGTTGTTTAGACGAAGTCTGCTAATTCTCAGAATTCGTCTTGAATTTTGGACACCAGTTTTAAATCTGTGTGTAAATACATGTGGAGCGGGGATGCTGCCCCCTGGTGGTTGGCTGTTGGTGAGGAAGCTCAGCTCTAAAATAGACAACAACGGGTAATTAAAGTCCAGAGGGTAAGTTTAGATTTTGAGGGAGACGGTCAGTCTCATCACTTTCATATATTGTTTTTCGTAAAAAAAAAAAATCACGACTTGCATTTCAGTGCAAATAGGAGTATAATGGGTTTTATCTCTTTTATATGGATTGTTTTGTTATTATACATGATACCTGAAATTGCACTTAAGTCTTGCATCGCACTGTTTTGATTTTATTTTCAGCCACTGATTTTAAATTTTTCTTCTGCTGTATTTCATTTATTTATTTGCTTTTCTAAATTTTCCTGTGTGTTGTACTTTTTCTTTTGTGTTGTGTTTAAGTGCTATATAAATAAACCTTATAATGATCATTATTATTATGTTGCATTGACAGTAACCACAATCTGAATATTTCCTCACAGCTCAGGTAGCTCAGTCGCAAAATTGCCACGTCAAAGGTTTTAAATTCAGGCCCTCAGTAAATACTACTTCATCATAAATAGACACAGTATTTCAAAGCCAATTTTTAAGGTTTAATGATTTCTGATGTGGAAAGTTGTGTTGATGGACCCTTATTTAAATTTTTCTTGCTCCCCAAAGTACACGACCCCAACTCGCTGCACAACAGCGATAATATTATTTAAAATGTTACCTTTTTTTTTATATGAAAACAATCTCAAGTAAAACTAACCAATTATTTGATTGAAAATGCTTGGGAACACAGAAACTGAGTTTTGGTGGATGACATGCTGATACAAAGAGGATATAAAGAGTTGAGGCAGGCTGCAGAACGGGATGTGCTTGTTTATTTTTTGATTCAGCTGAAATCAGATCAGAACTGATGAGATCTTCCAGCAGCGAAGTCGTCGAGGCTCAACAACCTGGTAGAAGTGACATCATCAGCGGGGATGTGACAGCACGTAGCGGAGGTCTTCACAGGGGCCTCGCACAGATAAAAGACCTCTCCACATCACAGTTTATGTCATTGACGTAATCCTTTCCTGTAGACAAACAACAAAGTCAAACCAAGTTAAATTAAGGAAAACTTTCTTTATGCAACATTCTCAAAAACTTAAATATGACTATATAAAATACATTAATGCTGTAAGTTTACACCAAAAAAATACTCAAATATGCACATTGGAGGACACGCCCTCGGAAACTTAATTTTTCTAAAGAACGCTGCTCAGTACAAACGTGTGTGAGGTGGATTATTTCATCATTTAATGGAAGAAAACACAATAACTAAATGTTAGATGGTTTTCAAAGCAAAATATTTAAATGCTATGATTTCAGTGGGGTTTAATTTCTATCTGAATTTATTTGCTTTAAATTAATCTCTTTGAAAAGAAAATGTAATTTTTCACAAATCCAAATGCAGAATTCAAACTTTGGAATTAAAAAAATAAATAGAGACCGGCTGCTCCATTTGAGAAAGAAAAATTCTCAAATCCCAGAAACATGCATTTCCCCGGTCTGTCGTATCTGATCTTACCTGAAACTAAAGCTCTTCTTAGAAGTATTTTTTGTTTTTGAAAAAAGCGTTTTCAAAAAAGGATTGACCTGAGCTCTGGACCACTTTTAGAGGCCAGCTGCTGTCGACTGATAACCGCTCTACACTGAGGAGACGTGATGATGTTCAAAGTCAAAACTATCGATTCAAAATAAAAATATTCAATGATTATCAAGGAAAAGAAATGTTTGTGCCTCCTGTCACTTTGCCCTGAGAACAGCGTGGGACAAAAAAAGCGTCAACTGCCTGTAGCGTGTGGTGTGCAAAGCTCTGTGTTATCAGCAGTAATTCTTTATTATTTAAAAATAAGAAATTTGAATTATATTTATTCAGCCTTTATTTTGACAGAGGTCTCTTTAATGAAAGAAAAAAAACGACTTTAAATGACTGCAGGTTAATTTCAGTTAATTTATATTGAGGGTCATTTTTTTATTATATTAATATGACAGAAATCATGTTTACTTAAATCTACTAAAAATTGTAAATAAGCTTTTAACCTTCTTTAAATTAGAGCAAATTGGTTTGATATCTTTTGAAAGGAAATGACCTAAAAAAGGGATTTTTTTAAAAAAGGGGGGTTGGAGATGACAAAAAAAGAATAAATATGATTACATTTTATTTAGAATAAAGTAACCCAAAAAGGCTTTGAAAATGTATAAAAAGTTATAACATGTATTTTAAAAAAAAATAAATGTTTCATGTTTTTGGTGTTTTATTTGATTTCACAGAGACAGACAGACTTTCCTTTTCACTCATCATGACCAGAGTAATTCAAGAACAAAAACATAAAAACATAAATAATAATAATCTAAAA
>NW_024630570.1:0-3241 GCF_008729295.1 Plectropomus leopardus
CCCAAAAACTCTAAGCGAAAAAATGCCTTAAAAAAAGGCTACCAAATCTTAAATTAAAAAAAACAAAAACAAAAAAACCCAACAAATTTGTCTTAAAAATTTCCAGATAAATTTTAATAAAAGAAAAGGGCAAAAAAATCTGAAAAAAGAACCGATAAGGAGTATCAATGGTCATTTCAGAGAATGTGTGGTATTTGCCTTTAAGTCATAGAAAAGTCATGGAAATTGATTGGTAAAAATGTGTACGAACCCTTTATATGAGTGCTAATACTTTTAGAAACAAGTTTGATTGAAAACAGGACTTCGCAAAGTGGTGTCATTTAATTTCATGCATTATAATATATTGATAACTTTCACCTTTAAGCCCAAAGACAGAACAATGCATCCACAGTATCGACATCACTTGCATGGTACTATGAGCTCTTTTCATGAATTGATCGCTTGAACAAAGATTCAAATCATCTTCTGTTGCAAGAATGAAAAGATAGCGTTTGTGTATCTATTCTCTTCTTTCAAGACACTGTGTGCTTAATGAACAGACATAATGACACATAATGAACAGTCTGACACGCTGAAAGAAAAGGCATCAGACAGAAGATGTTCCTCAGGAACTGGTCAGCATGGACGTTTCACAATAGCCTCTTTATTCTGAACAGAGACAGACGCAGAAATAATTGTCTCCTGCTGCACTAAACAACAGCAACGGTTTGTTTAAAAGAGACGTGCAGGATGCGCCTGCAGTTTTTAAAGAGAAGATAATACAACCGATGTTTATCGATAAACGCATGATGAATCATAAAGTGGCTCGCTGTGATTCGTTTTCCATTCAGCCACTAATTAGACTTTCTGCAGTTGGAAATTACGTCAAATTACATTCAGGCATTTAGAGGTTTGTAAAATGATCTATGATTAGCTTGTCAGGCTGGTTTTTGATGACGACAACTACTCTGAAGATCAAAGGAAACAGTTAATTGGAGATCCATCTGTCTAAATACTGGTACACAATTTGTGCAAGTAGATTTCCTTTAAATCATACAACGCCCAACAGCTCGTGACTAAAAAGTGTATTGAAAGAGATTTTTAAAAAGTTTAGACAGAGTTTCCCCTCCATTTTAGATAGATAGATACAGAGATATGTTCATGTCTCTTTTTGTGGTGGTTTCAGACGCATTTGTTGTTATTTGGGGTTTCTTTGTCATTCCTTTGCATGTCTTTTTGTGTCTCTTAGAGGCAATTTTTGATTGTTTTGTTTCTATTTGTAGTTACGTTATGTCTCTTTGCAGTACTTTAGCATCTGTTTGCGGTCTTTTTGCATCCCTTTGTAGTCTTTTGTCTCTTTGAGATTGTTTTGCGTCTTTTTGCAGTTCCTTCGCATCTATTTATGGTCTTTTTGTGTGTCTTCATTGTCATTTTGTGTTTCTTAGAGGTAATTTTGTATCTTTTTTTGGTTGTTTAGTATCTATTTGTAGTTATTTTGTGGTATTTTGTGTCTCTTTGTAGTAGTCTCGTGGCCCTTTGAAGTAATTTTGTGTCTTTTTTGGTAATTATGTATCTATATGTAGTTAGTTTGTGTCTATATGCAGTCTCTTTGCATCTCTTTGTGGTCCTTTGCATCTCTTTGCAGTTGTTTTGTGTGTCTTTGTGGTTATTTTGTGTCTCTGTAATTATTTTGTGTCACTTTGCAATTCTCTTGCAGTTCTCTGTGGTCTTTTTGCATGTTTTTGAGGCAATGTTGTGTCTTTTTTTTTGTTTTGCTAATTTTGTGTCTATTTTTAGTTATTCTGTGGTCTTTTTGTGTCTATTTGTTTTCATTTTGAACCTCTGCCTGGTTGATACATGCCCACCCTGACACTTGAGGCCCCTGGTCCTGTGTCTGATTGGTCCGATCAGTAATCTATCCATGAGTACATGGTTAGTAAAGGCTTGTCTGAATACTACATATTGTATATCGTCTTATATTTATATAATGGCAAAGTAATTAATTGTAGTTGCATAGCTGTACCATGAATCTATAATGCACTGGTATATATATATTATAAACACAACTGGGAAAAAAACGCTAAAAATAAGGACAATTAATTCTAGGTAGGCTATAATATTGAATGCAAGTCAAGTTTCTGTCCATCTTGAGATGAAAAAGAAGAAACTGGTGACAAAGTGATTCCAAACAAAGGTAAAAACATCATCAGTATGTGAATGTATTATGGAGGAGCACCATAAGTAATAATGTAGAAGTTGGATTTCCCACTGGAAAACTTCCAGGCTTATTAAAGTTTCTCCATTTTGACAAAACAAAATAAATAAATAACTTTATATAAGGTCACCCATAATGAAATGTCCAATCTAAAACAAATTGTTAACCTACATTTGGAGCCTAAAGTGGGTAAATCTGAATCAGATTGGAAAATTAGCCCGGTTAAATCATGAAGCGTCCTGAAGAGGGTAGTGTTTATTTTAAGGTGGCACGGCAGCAAAAAAACCCAAAACGTGTCAAACTCATGGAAAAGCGCCACCGGACAGGCCAGGAATGCAACAGCGGCTGAAAACACAGCCCCTGCTTGATATTTAACACAGTAAAATGAAATTTACTCAAACTTTAAGGCGTAATTTATAGATTTACCAAACAATAACCCCTCTTTTCTTTACTGAGCAGCCAAGTCGGCGGTGCCTCCTTAACTGAGTGCTGGCACTTCAGAGAGGGGAGTGCAAAGGAGAGGGTCAGAAAGATTGGTGGGTGGGGATATAACCCTTTTGGGAGAGAGAGAAAAAAAACTAAAAAAAAAAAAAAAAAATCACGTGTTTGGAGATCAAAGGAGATCCGCTTTGTAGAGGGGGGGGAGGGGGGGGGGGGGGGGGAGAAAGAAAGAGGGAGAGAGAGAGAGAGAGGGAGGGAGCGTTTGCAGGCAGTGTAATTGACAAGGCTCGCAGTGGTGAAATAAACACGCTCGAGCTCAGACTCCAGCTTTTTTATTGCACAATTTTGCCTCTTTTTTGGACGCATCGCCCCGTAGCGCGCGCGCGCAGACCTGATTTCAGTTTACCTTCACCCGATTAAATTAATCCGTGTGAAATTATGTCCCGATCGGCGCAGATCCAGCCGGCAAGATGATGATTTTACCACGGAGAGGCTCAGATCGCGTACCCGACTCGGTGGTCCTGGTGATCTTGGTGGTTGCCGCTTCTCTTGGTACCGTTTTCGCCAAGGATACTGCCTTTGTGGAAGTGGTTCTGTTCGAGTCCA
>NW_024630571.1:0-2655 GCF_008729295.1 Plectropomus leopardus
TCTGGCCTCTTGTCATTTGGAAACGTGCCCCCGAATCAAAGCAGGTCTCGTGTCTCTGGATTAGAGGGGGTTTCTTTTTTTGTTTTTTTTTATCGTCCAGCTGCTTGAGTGTCGGCTGAGTTTGAGGTTCGTAAGACGTAAAACAAAAAAATCTCCTCCCCACAGAAACACACAGACTCTGAGCAATGAGGTCACATGAAGGAGGTTTGAGCTCTCGTGACAGCTGAACCGACGGACGAGCAGCAGCCAATCCTCGAGCGCCAACACAACAATCACACAGAATAATCTCCTGCAGGAGCGTCGGATTAAAGAGGAGGCCCAGCTGATCCCAACAGACCGAAGGAGTCGACCACACAACACCATCTCCATCATAAATATTTTCAACAAATACATTCATTGACATTGACATTCATTTAACAGCTACTTTCTGTAGAAATGAAGGTATGTTTTGTTAAATGATTAAACCGTTTTAAATTGTAAATTTAAAATGTGCACATCAGCAAAATCTGTAAATTTTACAGAAAAATAAATATAAATTTTAGGATAATTATGTGCTTTGGGCATGACAGTATTTTCCCATCAATTTTGCATTTCTTTTTAAAAATAATTTTCACAGTAAAATCATGTGTTTCCTACATATTAGGACTGTAAATATGGTTAGTCAATGTCTTTACTGAATATGTTTTTTACGGGCTTTCATTGCTGCTATTTGTTCTGTTTTTTGATATACAGTTATTCAATGTATTAAAAATATAAAACTGTGATATGTCATTTTTGATTTGATGGTCTTTTACCGTATTTTCTGCTGACTTTTGTTTTAAAACAATATATCAAATAAAATATATTGAAGGCATTAAAAGGTTTAAGAATTATTGGACATTATTGTAGTTATTATGTCACACCGGATCACTGTCTGCACCTCATGGTGAAAGGCAAAAAAAAAAAAAAAAAAGCTAAGAAAAGCTAAGTGTGAAGTGTGAAAACTCAAAATCTCTTGTGTCCTGTTTGAGTGTTACTGACCGTCTATTACTATAATATTGCAAAAAAAAAAATGAATAAAAAAATTACAACCTCCAGTTGAATGTGCATTGGAGCATTTTATCCCAAACCTGGCCAATTTTATGTCCACAAGCACCTCGGAGAGGTTTTAATTCTTTTAATGTGTTAATGTGAAAGCTTCAAAATTCAAAATTAACATTTGATTTTTACACACACACACACACACACATATATATAAATAAATGTTAATAAAGAAATGCCACATACACTTCCACACACATTCCTTCAAAGGTCCCTCGCTATCAGATCCTCACAGCGCAACGCTTTACCTGTTGCCATGACAACCAGCAGCTGATCAATTCAGCACCCCTAACCCCCCCTCCAGCGCTGCTTCAAAGCAGCAAGGTCCTGTTGGAGAGGTTTCTGACAGGTAAATCTATACAAGCAAAGGCCGACTCACAACAGGAAGTCCACACAAGTCTGTGAGATTTGGAATATGGAAATTAATCATGATGTGAGTGCCTCATTGACCTGCAGGGAAAATGACATCATCTTCAACGGGTCACCTCTTTATTTTACACCTGTGGAGGATGATTAGTCCTTTAAAAGCTGTTTCAGCATCGGTTGGATGTGCACACATTTTTTATTCACCACAAAGAGACTCAAGACCACCACAAGGAGATGTAAAATTACCACTAAGACACATGAAACGACAACAAAGAGATGCAAAATTACCAATAAACGATGCAAAACCACCACAAAGAGATGCAAAATGACCACTAAGAGACATAAAACCACCACAAAGAGACAGAAAATGACCACGACCACACTCAAAATAACCACAAAGAGATGCAAAATAACTACTAAAACATGAAAAACTATGATAAAAAGATAACTAAGAGACTCAAAACTGCCACAAAGCGATGCAAAACCACTTCAAAGAGATGCAGAATGACCACTAAGAGATGCAAAACAGCTACAAAAAGACAAAAAAACACCACAAACAGATACAAAACAACTACAAAAAGACACGAAACCACCACAAATAGATGCAAAACCACCTCAAAGAGATGCAAAATCACCACAAAGAGACACAAAACCACAGCAAAGAGATGCAAAACTACCACTAAGACACCTAAAATAACTGCTAAGAGATCATCAGGACACCCTGTGATGACGACATATAAATATTTCAAGAAAAAAATGTTTTAAAGATTTTAAATGTGCTGCGCTGACGTCAGAGTGTGAGCTTTAAAACAATCATTTGTATTATTTTCTTTTTTTTCTGGGAACTGTGGCCGCAGACTCTAATTAACATGACGGGTTGTGAGAATTTAAAGGTTGTCAGGGCTCCGAAATAAATGAGATATTCACCCTGAGAGCACAGACATTTCAAAAGCTATTTACCATGAGAGATAAGATTTTTTAAAAACACTGGCGTCCCCACAGGCGACGCTGCGACCTTTAACAACAAAGACTCTAATTAAGTCCCAACACACGGACAGCAGAGGAGGCTTCACAGAGACACTAAACTGAACCTAAAACACGAAATCTGCAGATCTCTGCGACATTCAGCCAAATTAATTTATGCTTTCAGTCCGTCAGACTGACAGCAGCACAAAACATTTTATACTAAACTGAAAAGACCATTTGAAA
>NW_024630572.1:0-4315 GCF_008729295.1 Plectropomus leopardus
TTGAAAAAAAAAATCAAGCCAGTTTCAGAGGGTTACATACATAAAGCCAGAAATAAATACGTTTAATTTTTTAGGCGCCATTTATGACATTCTGTACATCATTCTTCACGTGTGCACTTCTGATTGAATACTAAACTACATTTCCATGTCTAAGTATTGAAATAACTATAATTTAATAAAATAATAATAAATAATAAAAAAAAGAAAATACAGCTGCAGCTGTTATATCTGAGGATGAGCACTCAGTCCATGTCATATTTCTATCCTCACACCAGCTGTCAACATTCAAGAGTTGACAAAACATAAACAAACATAAACACAAATACATAAGCAAATGTGTCAATGTTTTGCATTAGCATCTGATAGTCCTGTCTGTGTGTTTCGACCTGTGTTTCCTGTGTTTGTGTCAGCTTGTCTGAACTAGCCATGTTTGTCTGAAAAGCTAATTAACCAAAATCAACACAATCAACAAGACAGCTATAATTAGCCATGCAGCGGTTTCAACAATTAAAACAGCTAACATTAGCCTCTTTAGCTGCGGTGTCAGGCAGCCAGCATCGATGTTTCAGCCCGGTTAAGTTGTCTGGGGAGCTCGTTAACTAGCTAACCAGGCAGCTAACTTACAACTAACTAACACTGACAGGCAATCGGTTAGCAGGCTAGTTAGCTAAGTTTAGCTAGTTTGTAAGCCCGGGAAGCTGGACAGCGCGCGAGGACTTATCGCTCGCGTAAACCGAGAGACAAACAGTGTTTTAAAGAGGAAATACGGGAAATAAAGGTTAAATTATAGTTACTCGTTGAGTCGTAGCATCGTTTCGTCCATATTTCTGTGTGAGTAGACAGTCGGCTCGCTGGTTGCTGGTTGGCTGCTGCACTGCAGTGATCTCCGCTGCTGTAACGTCCGCAGCGCCGCGCCCCCATTGGTCCATCCGTAATCAAAAATGGAGCGCTGTGATTGGTCGGCGCTCTCACTCTGTGTTCTGATTGGCTGATCGCGGGAAAGAAGGTGTCCACATCTGTTGGGACAAAAGCTGACAGAGAAGAAAGCTGCGGACAGACAGCTGATGTTGTTCTGCTTTTCTCACTGTAACATGCAAGTTTTTCCTCATCTGTTTTACTTATTTGTGTCTTTAGACTTTATTCATTGTATTTGTTTTATTTATTCATCATCTGCTGTTTATCTCTCTCGTCCTGGGTCTTTTTTTTCCTTTTATACCCTTAAGATAACATCTGTACAGCGGTGAAAATAAAGTACATTTACCGTGCAAATATGATATTAGTGTACTTGACTTGAATATTTGAGTGCATTATATCAACAGGAGTGCCATGAAAATGAAAGAAATATAATGAAATAAAGTATAAAGAGGAATAAATAAAAGGGTAAATAATTTAAAATGTGGAAATATAGAGGAAAACATAAAAAAATGGTCATTGCCATTGAAAATATTTTTTTAAAAGTGTAAAAATATAAAAGAATTATTAATAATGTGGAAATATAACCAGGAAAATAAATAGGTAAATTTATGGAATGTAAATGTATAAAGAAATGACACAAAATGCCATTTAAAAATATTTTTTAAAAATGTGAAAATATAAAATAAATGTGGAAATATAAAGAGGAGTAAATAAAATAATAAATATGATAAGAAAAAAAGAGGAAATATACAGACAAATTAACACATAGCTGCGCAAAAAAAAAAGAATTAAAAGAATAATCAAACTGTGGGGAAAAAATGGAAATGTAAAGAGGAATAAACAGGAGAATAAATAACTTAAAATGTGAAAATATAGAGGGAGAAAAAGAAAACTGTCATAAAAAGTAAATAAAAAAATAAATACATTTGTGAAAACATTAAAATACTGGAAAAATAAAGAGGAATAAATAAAAGAATAAATAATTTAATAAAATATGTGAAAATATTAAGGGGAAAAAACAAATAATAATGGCACAAATTTCAAAAAATGGGGAAATATAATATTTCTTGTGGGGGTACTTTCAGACTATAGTGACTTTTAGTTTTTACTTTTAAGTGAATGAATGTCTTAAATGCACTGAATCACGCAATGACAACTATATTGAAAATACAATTTATTACACTGAGTAATAAATACATACAAAGATGCAAGTAACAGCATTTTCCTTTTTTTTAATACCAAAACCAACCTCAACACTAATGAACCGATGCATTTGGCACATCTCTGCCCCTCACTCTCAGTCTCATGTGTTACAAGGGTCTGAAAAACAGACCAAAATACTATCAAAACAAGTCCTTTCCATCTACCTGTACAAGCCATGCACTGTCTACAGTTAACCCCGGGCCCATCCGCATGCACAAATCAATGTTTTAAATATGAAGTCGAAATTAAGATCCCAAAAGTGGGGCATTAAAAACACATGATCTCCCTCCATATGACCTCCGGTAACCCACACATGATTTAAATGATCCTCCACAATCCTCAGGAGTCATGATTTGTATTATTTTTTTTTGTTCACTCTAGGAGCTCGCTTTTCCCATCCTTTGTTCTTTTACTTCCTCTTCTCGAAGGAAATGCCATGCAAGTTTTTTTTGTTTTTTTTCATGAGACGCGCACTGTTAGTTCTTGCGGGGAGGAATGTGTGTTCGTAGCTAGGACCTCGCGTTTCTCTCCGTCTCAGCCAAGCATTCACGCACCAGCCCTCTGGCATGGATTATTCCTTTGAAGAAAGACAAATACGGTTTAAATGAGCACACTTTGTTTTACTGTATGTTTGCACTTGAATTGTTCTGCATAATCTGTTTCTACCCCACTAGAGTCAAAAATCCCGCTCCCTATGTAGATATAACGGCTCAGTCTGAGATAACAAAAACGCAAAGATTCTTATTTTCAGGTGAAACACTAACAAAAACATATCATTATTATGTCCTATATGATTATAATATTTTTTTTCTTACATATTCAATTTCTGCCAAAATACCCCCCTAAATTCTACACACTTGCATTTGAGTAAATGTATTAAGTTGCATATAATCATGTTTTATGTTTACCTCTTTTCAGTCTCTCCATCGCGCTCTTACTTCCTGCGTATGTGGGCCTGATCTCCTTCCCGAGCTCTTCGATGATGGCCAGCAGCTCTGCATATTTGTTCTGAGGCACTTGGCTGCCAGTGGAGCCCTGACGTTAGAGCAAACAGAGCGAGATAAATCACACATTTCACACCGTTTCTGCTTTTGCCCTTTTTATCCTGAGAACATGGAGGGGAAAAAAAGAGGCATAAACTTTAATTGTTCTCCAAAAACTGCAAGAAAACACAAATACGGCGACGTAAAACTCAAACGCTTAGAGTCCGTCAACCATTACTTTTGTTTTTCATTGTCTCTTTAATGTCCTTTCTCCTTTACGCAGGTACAATACCTTTATTTCAATAGCTGAGATAAAGTGTAAGATGAGAAGTTTAACCCTTAGAAACCGGAGCAAACTAGCTTGATTTCCCTCAAAAGGACGAAAAGGCAATGAAGAATTTAACAAGGAATGGCCAAAAATGTAATAATAAATAAATCAGCAAAGACTGTAAGAAAATGCTAAAAAGAGAGACAGAAAGAGAGAAAATATGGAAATTAACATATTTTTTTTTTATAGTAACATATTTTTTTTTTTTTTTTTTTTGTTTTAAATATCTAATAATCACCACCAGCTAATTTTCAGGTCATTTTCTCCTCATCTTTTACAATTTTTTTTTCAATTTGCAGGAAATTTGCTCTTTGATTTTTTTCCCATGTTTTCAAAAGAAATCAACCAATTTTCTACAGTTCCAGAGGTTTGAAATGCTTGTAAAAGGCGTCTGAAAGCAGTGCAAAAAAAAAAAAAGGACGTCATGTCAAGGGTTAATTGCAGTTACCTGTGAGAATCCCAGAGATGGAGGTCCATAGTCGCTCAGGAGGGGTCTGTAGGACTGCAACGTGGCCAGATTAGCCGCTGAGGGAGACTGGAGGCTTCCAACTGTTCAGAAATCACAAGCTGCCATCAGCGAACACTTACAGCACAAACAGACGGCATGTTTCTGCTGCTGCCAAATCTCAGAGAACAATCAGAAAAAAACAACTTCATTATTCCAAGGAACCCCGAGGAAAGCTCTTCAAACGGCTTGTTTCGCCCAACCAACCGTCTCCAAACCCAACATATATATACACACACACACACACACACGTATATCTGCACAGCCAGTGTGATCGTCAGGTGCTGGTAGGTAGCAGGAAAGTATAAGGTGATCTACTTTGTTTATGATTTATTTTATTTTTTGTGGTATTACTACAAATGTATATTTACTTTTAAAAAA
>NW_024630573.1:0-3910 GCF_008729295.1 Plectropomus leopardus
TCTTATACTGCAAATTTATATTCAACAGTGACGCTGATTTACTAAAATTAAGCGTTTTTATCATCTAACGTTACAAAACCGAGCCGTTTAAATCGAGTTTAAACCCCCCCAAAAAGAAGATTTTACACAAATTCTGTTTTTTGTGAACGTTTTATTCGCGCCGCTCGTTTACTCAGACGGACACTCGAGTTTGCCGCTGTTGATGTCATCGATGACGTCATGGGGAGGGCGACCGTCGATGGTGCAGCCGACGGACTGAGCGGTGCCGAGGATCTCTTTGATGGTTCCTGAAGGACAAAATAAAGACAAATATTCAACATCATCAAATAAAACGAGGACGTTTAGAGTTCGGAGTCATTCTGATCAAACTCCGGAGGAGTCGCCGAAAACGTCGTTATTGTCGATTTGTTCCAGACTTTTCGGCACAGAGTTGTCCACGAGTTTTGGGCAGCCCTGTTTCCTAAAGCTGGGTCGCTCTGAGCCTCCACTGGATTACACGCCGCCACTCGACAGACGGGCGTAGTGGCGGGAGGCGGAGCACCAAAATATTACGAAATCAGCAGCTTAAGAAATGACCCAAAAGAACTTAATAAAAAGAACAAAACATACTGAAATCACTTAGAAAAATTAGCTTAAAAATAATATTCTGAAACATTTATTGAAATAAATAACTCTTAAAATAATTTTCTGGTCATTTTTCCCTAAATTTTTTATTTTATTTTTATTTTTCAGACAACTTTGTCTTGCTAAAATAAATAAACAAACAAACAAACAAACAAACATGACTGATTTCTTGAAATTTGGAGAACATTTTTCTAGGTATTTTCCCTAGATCTAAAATGAATGAAAATAAATATTACATTTCTTGCCATTTGGATAAAATCATCGGTGTGTGAGGCGGCGTGTTTTGTTACCTGAGAGCTCTCTGGCGATGGAGCGAGGCCGCATGACGCGAGCGATGTTCACGATCTCGTCGAAGGGCACGCTGCCGCTGTGCTTGACTGGGAAATTAAAAAATAAAAACGGGGTGAAACACGGTAAAATCCACTTCGTGAAACCTTCGTGTCATCTTGCGTGTGGATCGTTTCGGTCTTCGGTCACTTACTGTTCTTGACCTTCTTCCTGTCACGAGGAGGCTCCTTCAGAGCCTTAATGATCAGAGCGGACGCAGAGGGAACCACCTCCACCTGAACACAAAACCCAAAAACAGTTATTAAAGTTTAAGTTTTCATCACGGCGCCGAATGTTAACGAGAGGATTCGAACACATTCAGACACAAAATTACAGACGGAGGCAAATTTTAAAAACCAGGCTCTCTGAAACGATCATCGATTCGCCCATCGGTTCTTTTTCATCAATAATAGCTTTTTAAAATATATATTATCTAAAAAATAAGGAATTAAAAACAGGATTAGAACTGAATATAAACATGACTTAGGGACTGTTTGTTATTTATGAGGGGAGGTGGTGCTTAAAGGGGAATTCCTCCCAAATACTCTGAAGCACTCAGGAGGAACTTTTGTGATTCATATACATCATTGGCCTTTTTAAAAAAAAATAAAATTATTTATTTATGGGTTAGGGTCGCCTAACGCCAACACTTCACAGACTTTACTATTGATTTTTAAAAACTTTTCCCCCATTTATTTCTTTAAATAACTAAAAATTAGAATGAAATATTTGTCATTTTTCTATTAAACTTTTTGGCAATTAAGAATATTTTTTTGTGATTAGAATTAAAATTTAAACTTAATTTAATAACCTGGCCACTTTTTAATTTATTTATTTTTTTGCTGATTGCTGAAGGGATTTTTAAAGAAAACGTACTTTCCAAATTTGCACATTTTCTATAAAAATCCCCTAAAATGATGCTATTCAGCCAGGAACTGAAATTTGAAAATCAAACGATGGTTTCTGTTTTTACAGAAACCTTGAACCTTGAACACGTGTTCTTATACAGGTTTGTGTCACAAAATTCCATGACTTTTCCAAAACATTCAAGGTATAGCCAGTTCTAAAATATGTTTTCCAGACTAGGACATTGCTTTTTATAAATCCCATGACTTTTCCAGGTTTTCCATGACGTACCGTCGCCTGTCTGTTCTGGATGGTCAGCTTCACGGTGATCCTCAGGCCCTTCCAGTCACCGGTCGCCTTGGCGATGTCGTCACCGACTTTTTTGGGAGACTGGAGAGAAAACAGGCGAACAGTCGAGCTCAGCGGTGAAATCTAAACGACTTTTTACCAAATTTTCATGTTTAAACGTTCGTTTTTTTTTTGTTTGGAGCTGCGGTTTGTGTTCCAGACTTTTCGGCACAGAGTTGCCCACGAGTTTTGGGCAGCCCTGTTTCCTAAAGCTGGGTCGCTCTGAGCCTCCACTGGATTACACGCCGCCACTCGACAGACGGGCGTAGTGGCGGGAGGCTGATTTTTTAAAGTTTGCATGACGACAGAATATATTAACTTCACACTCACCAGACCGAGGGGACCGATTTTGGGGGCCAGGGCTGATGTGGCTCCCACTTCTCCTCCTGTGCACCTCATGTACACTAAAAAAAAAACAAAAGGAAACGCTGAGCACGACACGAAGACGTTTGTTTGCAGCTGTACGTTCACAAACATCCACTAAAACATGATTATTAGCAAATAATGTCAATGCCGGTGCAAAAAGTCAATATTTTATCCTGCTGCACTCTGTCGAAAGTTTAACACCGTTAGGAAACTGATACCTGGATTTTTACAAATTATTCCACAAAATAGGCACACCAAAAAAAAGGCCAAACTACATCTATAGAGATACATACTTAATAATTAAAAAAACAGTTTCACTCCAACAACTCCCATCACTTTTACAAAGGTTATATGCATCTATAAATTAGTCCTGTAGCCCTTTATAATTCAACGCGTCCTCATTTCATATTAAATCATTTTAAACTTAGATTATCTGCAGTTTGAATTTATGTCATTTAGCTAGTTTAACCCTTTGAAACACCAGCAAATTGACTTAATTTCTTTCAAAAACACAGAAAGCAATGAGCAACTTAAAAAGGAGAAGAAAGTTTCAAGAAAATTACCTGAAATAAGAAACGAAACAGAAAAAAAGGGAAATGCAAAGTTACTAAAATAAATTATTAATAATTATTTCTGATCATTCTGAATGTAATTTTCTTGGCATTTTTCCTAGTTATTTGAACATTTTCTAAATCAAAGCAATTTGCCTAAATGTTTAAATTCTTGTGAAAGCCATCTGAATGTATATCTATATCTAAAAATACATTTCAAAAAATCTTGTCAAACAATATATTTAACAACTGAAAAATGGCACCAACCGACAGGCTATTCAAACCTGAATAACGGTGCTCATATCTGGCATTTTTAATGAACTGTATATAAAATAATTGAAATTATGTGTGTACATTTAACATCAGTAGTCAGCTTCAGTCATGAGATTGAATCAGTGAAATGAGGATTAACAGATAATTTTCACTTATCTACTTGATAAAATTCTCAATCCTGCTGCTGGATAATTAAACTCATCACGAGCAGGTAAACACACCTGCGAAGGTTTAGTGATGTGGTTCAGTATTGACTGTTTCCAACATGTCCAATATAAGACAAATATATATGAGTTTTCCATGTTAATTAATAAAATAACCATATGGTTCTTTATCATTCACTTCTTGAACATTTAATGTCTTCTACAGCAATTAAAAATCATTTTAAGATAAAGTTAAAACCTGTGCTGAATTATCAGTATTTTTGTATATTACTGAGAAAATATGATGAAAACACTAAAGTGAGATTTGAGAAAGCAGCTGAAGAGTGCAGCGATTTAATATTATATATTTAGATATTAGTGTGCTTGTATTTTTATTAAGTCTGATGTGATTATGACATCTTAAACTGTAAC
>NW_024630574.1:0-1589 GCF_008729295.1 Plectropomus leopardus
TAAAAAAACACCACAAAACTCAATTCTATTCCTACTCCTATTCTTATTTAACAAACATCATATTTTATAAACTCTTATATTTTTTAATGCAAAATCTTCATTTTTAAAGTAATTAAAATCTGTCAGTTAAATGTAGTGAAGTAAAAAGCACAATATTTTCCTCCTAAATGTAGTGGAGTTAAAGTATAATGGTGGCATTATTGTGTAAAATACCATTTGAAAGGACCCCTTTAGCTATTACTTGAATGACAAAGAAAGTGTTCCTCAACTAACAGTGAGTCAAGTCAGTTTGACCACATTTTTGTGTCTCTGTGGCCTATAACACTGTTACATTGAACAAAACAGGAAAAAGACAATCATCAGATTAAAAGGGTTCATGAACTGGATCTAAACACTGTGCAAAAAAGTGAACATTCACTTTGACATTTAAAAGAATAGTTTAACAAAATAATGTTTACTCAAGGTCCACTTACTGTATCATTTAAAACATACTGCATGTCTTATGAATACAGATCCAGAGAAGGATAGTAAGTGGACCCTGAGTAAAGATCATAATGTCAAACTAAATAATGAAACAACACTAACCCCCAAAACAATTCTTATATCAGAAACAAACCACTTAACGTAGTTAAATCCATCTTTACTGATTGATTTGATTTGACAAACACTGATCAGTTTGATATTTGCATTAACCAAAGATGTCATGCTGCTATTCTTGTCCGTCGTGATTCTGATTGATAACGACTGTTTCAGAGCTGCGGGCAGAGAGAGTGAGAGGAGAGGATGGGACTGAGCAGAGGATGCTGGGTGAGTAGCAATATGTGTTTACCTCCACAATCTGTTTTTGTCATCTTCATGTCCAGTTTGACCTTTAGATGTGGTTTCATGCATGGACAAAACATGTTGTCTCTGACAGGTAAGAAACAGCTGAAGTCCTGTCCTTCTACTGACAGCGTTGTTGGTTTAACCAAAATGTTTATTTTGCACTCAATGACTAAAGCTCTTATGTAGGTATGGAATGCTCACATAATAAAAATTGCATTATTAGTATCGACATCAGTCAGTATAAGCAGCGATCAGTGCTTGAATGAAGCTAAGTACATGTTCTCAAGTACTGTACTTAAGTATGAATTTGAGGTATTTGTACTTTAATTTTTTCTTCTCATGCTGTGCTTTTACTCCACGCCATTTCATTATTATACTTTATACTTTACTTCATTTATCTGACAGCTTTAGTTACTTTGAAAAAGATTTTTTTTTTTTGCATAAAAAACACAAGAGAAGTTTATAAAATGCGATGTTTTGCCAGAAAAAAATGTCGAAAGTTTATGCAAGTGTGTGTGTGTGTGTGTGTGTGTGTGTGTAGGTTTCTGGAGTATCCTTGTGCTGTCAGTGTTAGCAGGATGTATCTGCTGTGTGCTCTCGTGGACTCTCACCTTCCTTGACTCGTACCAGCCTGGCATGGCGTTGGAAACACCTCTGACACTGGCTCACCTCAGGTAACACACCACCTTACACCTGTACATCACACTACCTGACAGTAAACATGAGACATATCATCCAGTCAGTGTGATTTAACCTCACAAACA
>NW_024630575.1:0-2135 GCF_008729295.1 Plectropomus leopardus
TTTATTATTAATTATGGCTAATTTTTGGGCTATGTCTTCTTAAACAAACAAAAAAAAAGAAAGAAAATTACTTGAAAATGAGCACAAAAACAAAACATGACCCATCAAAAAATTATCCAAAAAAATATATGTATGTGTATGTGACATAAGTTTAAATATAGAATTATAGTAAATATAAAGATAGACTTTTTCCATTATTTTAAATATTTTTCTAACCCCTCTCCATTTTTTCAAAATAATTCTGAGTTGTTTGTTTTTTCCTTTTTTGTTACCTATCGCTATTTCTAATTTTTCTTTATTTTTATTTTGTTTTTTATTTCTTGCCGAGTCGGTCATTGCCTTTTTCCCCTCATGATTTCTCAATGAAATCAAACACATTCGCTCAGGTTTCAAAGGGTTAATCCTCAGATCATCCTGCTGCTGCTGCTGTTTTTGGTTTCTTCAGGTCAAAAATCAGGTTTTATCAGGTTTGTTTGAATCTCTTCTGTAAAAATGTATTTGTGTGCGACTTTTCTGACCCGTAAACTTTTATGTTTTTCCTTTGATTTATCTCGTCTGTCTCTTTTGTCCCTCCGAGTGTCCCCCCCGACGTCTCCGTCAGACTTTAAGGCTTTGGCTGTTTCACAGCTCGTTGAGCTTCAGGTGGACGCTCGCTGCCTCTGCAGCGCCGTCGTAAATATCTGTCAGCTTCAAAGCAGCAGGAAGTCTCAGTGTTACTGGGAACCAAAAACCCCAAAATCTCACGGGACAGAAATAATCCTGTTCATACTAATACTATAATATATTTTATATTATGGTCTGAGCAAATAGCTGCTGATGTGTTTTATTGTGCTTGATTTTTCGGGCACAGCAGGCGGAGGATTCTTACATACACATTTAAGGAGGTATTTAGGAAAAAAACACCGCTTTTTAAGCTCTGATATATTGATCATTTGTCAAGCTGTCAGTGAACACAACATCAAACCGACCCCAAACACTAAACGGGTTTCAATTAACCAACAATTTGCACAAATTGAAATATAAACTACGCCGAACGGAAACACTTCAATTAATTTTTTTTTTTTAAATACCACTTATTGCAAAAAAGTTTTTATGCTCGCATGAGATGGTGTATCAGTTGTTGCAATTTTAATAAATTTAATAAAAAATTTAGCATAAAATGAAAATAAGCACACAAAAAAAACATGAAAGAAATTGACCTGAAAAAGTGCTGAAAATTAAAAAATATATTTATGTAAAACTTTTAATCCTGTCACACAATTGTAAACATAGCATTATAATAATTATAGTTTTATGGATTTTTTTTTATCATTAGGTTATTATTACAGGTTTCAATTCACCTGCAATTTGCACAAATTAAAATATAAAAAATGCCTAATGCAAAAACTTCAATTAAAAAACAAACAAACAAAAAACCTTTTTAAACTTGCATGAGGTGGTGTTTCAGTTGATTTGAAAAAAACAAATTTGTGCAATTTTAGTAAAATTAGTACAAAATGTTTCAGAAAATTACCTGAAAATATTAATAAAAAAATGATTAATTAAAATTTTAAAAATATATTCATGTAAATATTTTTTTCCTGTAAGATCACTGTAAACATAGCATTATAATAATTATAGTTACAATATTTCATTATCATTTTATTTTTTATTTATGTATTATTTGGGCAGTGATGTGAACACACGCAGCCAGGTTCGTGAGGTGCTGGCGGTGTTGCTGTGATGTTTTTGGGTGTTTTCTCGGCACACGTTTTGTCTGACGCGAGCTCAGAGCAGGTGTGTCTCTGGAACAGGTGATGCACACAAACACTCATTACCTCGAGATTTCCACGCCGGCGTCTCCAACACGACTCAGCACCTGCTGGATCCACCGGAGACAAAGAGGAGCAGCAGCTGTGCTGTTGGACGATCATCAGGAACCTGAGTGAAGAAATCAGACTGTTAGAGACGGAGACGGCGACCTCACACTGAGAGCACTTAACCCTTCGAAACCTGAGCAACCTGATTTCTCTCAAAAACAGGGACGAGAAACCGGAAACAGTTTATAAATAAACTGAAATAAGCAAGAAATTACTGACAAGTTACAATATAAGTAATATAAGTTATTAATTATATTAATAATAATAATACCAATT
>NW_024630576.1:0-3106 GCF_008729295.1 Plectropomus leopardus
AAATGTCAGGTTTTGGTTGCAGTTCTTAAAGAAACTATCAGGTTAAAAAAAAAAAAAAAAACCTGCTGGAAAATATAAGAAATCCTTCAGTTTGGAAAGTCTGAGTGAAGCGTTGCCGCTCTTCAGTCTGTCGATGTCGACTGACGTTTTTCCCTCGTACGCTGGGTTTTGATCATCCAGCAGGTCCCGACCGCCACGTCTCACATACACAACCTGGGCAAAATGACATCATCACCTGCTATTGCAGCGATTGGCTGAGATGAACCAATCACCTGAAAGCAATCTGAGAAGAGCTCAGCATATTCACCCGACTGAGTATTTTTATAATTTACTACTACTAAGTATAAAAGCACACATACCTTTTGTGATTTTCCTCCTGCTGAGTTTGCTTCCTCTCAGTTAAAACATTGTGGACTCGACCCTCCTGGTATGAGGGAGTGCCACACTGTGGGATTACTTTACTGTTTTACTGTCACTCAGCTGCAGTTTACATCTATGTACATTGTTTGAAAAAAAAAAAAAAAGTTTCTGATTAGCTTTTAGTCAAATTTAGTCAAATATTTTGAAATTTGCTTGGTATTGGAAATGTGTCAAAATCTTTCTTTTTTCAAGAAAAGCTCCCGCGCACAAAAAATTATTATTATATGCGACGTTTCGGTATCTTCCAAGTGTTTTCAGTACTAAACCGTCATCATAAAGTACATGTCTGATAAAGGCCTATATTTGTATATATATATTTGTAATTAAAACATGTCTTTCATTTATTTTTATCTTTTTATTTTTATTTATTTTTTAAGCCGTACAGAAACAGGTTATTGATAGGCATACATGGGGGTAGATGGAAACAAAAAATTAAACTAAACTGGACAAGACAGGACAAACAAAAAAACAAAACAAAAAACATACAAAAAAGGAAAAAAAAGGATGGTATGGATGATGGATTCTCCAAATCCTGAAAAAAAATCTGTAGAAGTCATAATTTAAAAAATGTGTAAAACTCAGAGTAAACATAAGGATTAATGCAACAATAAAGCAAGCAGATTATTACTTAAAAAAAAACATCACAACAAATAAAAAGAAAACTTATTTTTATTGCGAAATAGATTTGTTTTAGTGCAACAAATTTTTTAAACTTTTTTGTTTAAACTGGCTCTGCGAATGTTAGCCAGATCTAAAGGACACCGATGTGAACTTAATGTCATTTGAGTCTTCGTGAACTCTGACTGAACCGATGATCAGTGCTTTTGTTTTCCTCTCTTCTCACTCAATCTCTTCTCTCTCTCTCTCTTTTTCTTCTCAATTTGTATCTTCATTTGCTCAACCTGATTTTCTGATTTCGTCTTCAGCTCTGTCATTATTGTAATTATGTCCTCTGTTTTCTCTAGCTGTTGTGCAATTTTCTGTAAAGATTTCTGACATTCTGTCTTCTCGTTGTCCAGTTGTTGTTTCATGTTTAATAGCTCGTTCTTTTTGGCATCTTTCTTCACATTAAACTCATGGTCTATTTTTTCAAGTTTCTTCTCGTTCTTCTTCCTCTCTTCTTCCACCTTCGTCAGCTCTGACCTGTGTTTTGCTCTCGTGGTATCCAGTTCTGTTTTCTGCTCCATCAGTACTGAAATCACATGTTCGATCTTTGTCTTCTCCTCCTGTTTCTCCTGTAACTTCTGCTCATCCGAATCCCTCCTGTTCGTACGTCCTTCAACAAGCTGCTCGCCTTCTCCGCTTTCTCCTGCTCCGTCTTCACTTTTGTTTTCATGCTGCATCTTTTTGTCTGTGCAAACAGTGAAACATTCAGACCTGCTGTCATGATGTCTTTTAAACAGAAAAGTGACTTTAGTGAAATATAGAAGCACAATAAAGACGTTGTGAAAGTATGAGAGTAAATTCTGATGTAAAAGCTGGTGTTCATCAGAAGCTGGCTCTATTTACAAAACCCTTCAGTACTTCATTAAAAGTCTGCTGTGATTAATGGAACAATGTGCATAAAAGAGTCTACAACTGACAAAATACTGTTTTTATAATGTAAAAACTACAGAACTGTCCTACTTGACTTTTGACACATTTTGTGTCACTTTAAGAGACAAATTTACATGATCGGGACAAGACTCAAAATAACTGCAAAGAAACACAAAATAACCATAAAAAAAGCAAAATAAGAAAGACCAAAAAAAAAAAAAGACAAACAGACACAGAATAAATATATAACAACAACATATAAAAGTATCTCAGAAACACACACAAAAAATGCATTTTTACTCCAAAAAGATGCTAAACAACAACACAAGAAAGGCTGAACATATCTTTAATAATCTGATAATCTGCTTGTGTTGTTGTTCGTGCAGTGATCTCAGTGTCATCCACAGGAATTCTGGGAAAACCTCTGCCACAGCAGTCCATAACATGTCAATAGATAAATAGATAAATCGGTAAATCTAATTTAAAACTTACCGCCTCGGTTTCGTGTTTGTCTTCCATAAACAAAGAGAGCACCACAAACGCAGGAAAGCAGGAAGCAAACAGACACGATCAAAGCGATGCGGACGGCAGAACAAGACGGCGCCGCGAAAACGTCCTCTGAAACGACAAAACGCACTTTACATACAAGAAAATACAAAAACAACTAAACAAACAAACAAAAACGTATCTTCATTTTACAGATTTCATTTTATTCTCTTCTGGACCATAATTTTGAATAAAAAGTGCTATAATTATAAGTAGTAGTTTGTAAATTGCTTTTTTTCTTTTTTCTTTGATTAAACTAATCCGTCTTTAATTATAAACACAATTGCTGGACAGTTTTTCCTATTTTTGGAATCAAATCAGGTTCCTCAGGTTTCAAAGGGTTAAACCGTTTTTGAAAGGCATCTGAATGCAGCAAATGAAAACTGATGTTGATGAAGGTTTAAAAGGTTTAAAACCTTAAAAAAAATAAGTAAGAAAATGTCTTTTTCACCTGAAATCTGGACGTGTGTCTCTCTGGTCTGGTTGATGTGGTTCTGTTGGACTCTGCAGGTGAAGCTGTTGCTGTGTCTCTTGTCCACAGTCACTCTGCTGCTGACAGTATAGAGGTCATCAGGACCTCTGACTGTCTCTGTAGGTCCAGCAG
>NW_024630577.1:0-2392 GCF_008729295.1 Plectropomus leopardus
TTGTCAGCCAGCTGCAGTAATTTGGTGTGTGAGTAAATATCTCAATGAGAACGTTAAAGAAAAGATAAAGTTACGCATGTGACCACTAAATTATTTGTGCTGCATGGCATCTGCATCTTCGTCAACCATTTAAAACTTTAATTTCTTTACGTTTAATTTCTTACAAAAACATTTCAAGAAGGCAATTAACAATTTAAGAAGATGTAGCCCAAAAATTAGCAAGCTATTCATTAAAAAAAATACAAGAAAATGTCCTGAAAATAGACACAAAAAAATAAAAAAATGTAAAACAATAAAACAATATCTATGCATACATTTTTTTTTCTGTAACAGAATTTTAGATATAGAATTTTAATATTTAAAAATATGGTTTTCTGTAAATTTTCTTTTTTTCCTCCTTCTTTAATACTTAAGATCAGGTCTTTTTTCCCATCTTTTCCAAATTTCTTGCAAATTGTTGGACATTTTTTTCCCAAATAAACAAAAACCAATTTACTCAGGTGTCAAGAGGTTAAATAGTTTGTTAAAGGCATTTAAACGCAGAGCAAGAAAACTCATGTTTCAAAGGGTTAATCTGACCGATATACACGCTCATACAGTAAGGAGTATGACATAATAACATGTAATCCCTACTCGAGGAGTGTAAAACGATAATAAAACTGCAGATGGCAATGAAACTGAATAATTCTTAAATTAGCTGAAAGTCTGAGAGACTGAAATTTGTTGTTTGTTGTTGCCGAAGACGAAGAAGTGTGGAGAGAGTGAAAGAGAGCAGTTGGTGAATTGACTCTGAAAGCAGCATTAACAGATTATGGAGAGATTTTTATTTAAGCACCCACCACTCCACTGCCACGTGCTCCTCGGCGAGGAGGAGGAGGAGGAGGAGGAGGGGGAGGAGAAGTTTTGGCGGTGGTGTTGAGCTGCTGCAACATGGTGTTGTTTGATTTTACACTTTTTACACTTTTTTACACTTAAATAGACAGTTGTGTTGTTTAAAGTGCACCTTACCCACACATATGACTCTGCTTAACCCTTTGAAGCCTGAGCAAATCGCCTTTATTTCTGACAGAAACATGGGAAGAGAGCAACTTAATGAGAAATGGACCAAAAATTTGCAAAAATAAAAATAGTAAAAAGTAGTAAGAAAATTAAGATTTTTTTTAAATCTTTTGCTCTAACATAATTATTAATATATATTCTTGATAACATTAGAATTTACTATAGAATTTCAGGACATTTCTTTTTAGGTTTTAGGATGTTTCTAGGATTTTAATTTATTTCTAGGATTTTATGACATTTCTCAGATTTTAGGCAGTGTCCTGGATTTCAGGACATTTGTCAGATTTTAAGACATTTCTCAGATTTTAGGCAGTGTCCTGGATTTTAGGACATTAGTGTCTTATCTGGGTGTGGGGGGATCCTCCACTGGCACTTTTTTTGATCAACAAGCTCTATTTTGATACTGTTTTATGCACTCTCACACCTTATGGAGACTAAAAGTACAAAAACAGTTCCCAGTGTGAATCACTTGATTTTTACTGTGAATTAGATAATTGTTGGGGGGCCACCCGGCACTCTATTGGGCCCACATGTTTTTTGTTAAATTGAGTTACTATACTGTTTGATGCCACCAGCTTCCATGATGTGATCAGCCACAAACACATTACAAATCTGATCATTACGCCCATCAGCTGCCTCATCTCCTCCTCTTTGTGTTCGTCTATCTTCGTCCAGCTGAAGAACAAGTTCATGAAGAAGATTCCTCGTGATGCCGAAGCTTCAAATGTCCTGATCGGTGAGGTGGATTTTCTGGAAAAACCCTTCGTGTCCTTTGTTCGTTTGGCTCAGGCCACGACTCTGGGAGGCCTCACCGAGGTCCCTGTGCCGACAAGGTGGGTGTCGTCTCTGACAACTTCCTTCCTTTCTTTTTTTTTTTTAAACCCATACGTCATCTTAGGGGCGGGTTGTTTTTTACCTTTAGGACGAGTGGTGTATACAGAGAGTTGAGACAACACGGGGTTAATCTCTCTTTAAAATTCGATTGTTTTTGCTCTGACAGGTTTCTCTTCATCCTGCTGGGTCCTCAGGGCAAAACCAAGTCCTACAATGAGATTGGCAGAGCGATCGCTACACTCATGGTGGACGATGTGAGTCACCGTCTGACCTCGATAGACTTCACACACACACACACACACACACACACACACACACACACACACGTGTTAACTTTATTAGTTAATTTTTATTTCTGTATTTCCCGTCAGCTGTTCAGTGACGTCGCCTATAAAGCGAGGGACCGCGAAGACCTGATCGCAGGCGTTGACGAGTTTCTCGATGAGGTGATTGTCCTCCCTCCAGGAGAATGGGACCCGAAAATTCGCATCGAACCTCC
>NW_024630578.1:0-3210 GCF_008729295.1 Plectropomus leopardus
ATTTATTTTATTTTATTTATTTTATTTTCTGACAGTTTTCTTGTATCTTATTTTTACTTTTTCTTGCTATTTTTTGGGCCATATGTTATTAAGTAGTTCACTATCTTCTCCATGTTTTGACATCAAACCAATTTGTTCAGCTTTCAACGGGTTAAAAGCAGCTGAGACAGACAGGAAGTTCCTGCAAATAAAATACATTTTTATTAATTTTGTGTTAAACATGCACAAGAAGCGGGTCCGTGTCCTTAAAGCACAAATAAACGGGCTTATTAATTACTGTTATTATCAGTTAGTGCATCTGCGGCTCTGCAGGAAAACGGCGGCCGGTAGTGAACCGGTTGTACCGGAGCTCGTGGCCGGTTAGGAGCTGCCGCAGAGTGCAGCCGCTCCCTGTGCACGCGGGACGGTGCGGGGGCGCAAATATTTCACGTCCACTCACCAGATGAAGAGCAGGATGGCCCCGTTCAGACCCCACTTCAGAGAGCCGAGCCGGACGCTCTGGATCCGGACCAGCTTGTTGGTTTCATACTGACAGAAGAGTCCGCAGCACGGCATCTTTACACCGCTGTGTGTGTGCGTGTGTGTGTGTGCGTGTTTTTGGGACTTTTGTCTGATTTTTTGAGTGTGTGTGTGTGTGTGTGTGTGTGTGTGTGTGTGTGTGGAGGAGGAATCTCTGACTCATTTCTTGACTCCTCTTCCTGTGTGGAGGGTCACATGTCCCGCGAGTCCTGCAGCTGCTCTCACTTCCAACATCATCACTGCAGCTGCTCTCTCTCTCTCTCACACACACACACACACACACACACACACACACACACACAGTTTTAATTAGTATTTAAACCCTTAAAAAAACATGGGAAGGCAGCAGGCAAACTATTAAGAAATTACGCAAAAATGTGCAAGAATTGAGTCAAAACTTACAAAAAATTTACCAGAAAAAAAAATTAAAAATTTGTTTTAAAAAAAGTTTCAAGAAAATTAACTGAAAATAAGGTAATTTTAAAAAGTAGGTAATAAATCAAACAAGCAAATAACCTTAAAGTAATCTTATATTAGATTTTAAGAATCATAAACATAGATTTCTGGACATTAACCCCTATTTTTTTTAATAATATCTAATAATATTTTCAGGTCTTTTTTTGAGGGTCACCTTTTACTAATTTTTTGAATTTCTTGCAAAGTTACTTATTGCCCCCAAGATATTTAAATGCTTGTGAAAGGCGTCTGAACGCAGCACAGCAGAACTGATGTTGATCCAGGTGTTAAAGCTTTAACAAGAAATGGAATAACGTCTATTAAAGGAAATTAACTGAAAATAAGTTTTTTTTAAGTTAGTTAAGTTAAAAAAAAAAACAAAGAAAAAGAAAATCCTGTCAAATATATGAACTAATTCCAGGAGACTCGCAGAGAAAATGAGGTTTTTGTAGCAAACAGGGACCACAAATACAGCGTGAGACATGCAGCAGGTGGCAGTGTTTTTCATCACAGATAAACTGAGACATAAAAAGTGAAGGATAGAAAGAAAGATAAACTAAAGTTGGAAGTACATTTCCAAGATATGAACACATGAGAATAAACCAGACACGAATCTGGTATTACATTTGTACGTTTTTTTAATTCCTTCGACATAAAGACGGCGTTGTTCCCGGCAGGAACAGTGGATTTCTGTGAGGAAAACTGACGGTCAGAAAACAATGAGGTCCACTCAGCGTCTGCAGCGCTCATGTGTGCAGAGCCACAATGTCGCTGACAACATTTTATCTGCTCCAGCTGCTGCACTTCTGCTGAATTTGGACTTTACTCGATTATTTCCATTTTATGTCTCTTAATATTTCCCCCAAAACATCTCAGAGGGAAATATCACTCTGTGCTTATTTATCCGATTAAGTTCACCTGCTACACGTTCCTCTGCAAGTATCTTACAGTCCTGAGCCCCAATGAACCCGAATATGTTCAGTACCCCAAAGTTTTATGTTGTAAATGCAAACTATTAGTCCCCAACATTAGGAAACTGCCAAATGTTAACTTGCATCTGTTGAGCAAGTTACGGGCCATTCTGATGGATATTTTTACCTTCTCTGAATTTAACTCTACGTATACAGGTGGTAGGCCACTCCTAAAATCAGAGAATCCTCCTAAAATAAAATAAAAACATCTTAAAATCCAAGACACATCTTAAAAAAGTGAGAAATGTTCTGAAAATTAAAAAAAAACCTATTTTTTTTATTCTGACAAATGTCAAAAAAGGTCCTAAAATCTAATATCAGAGAAATGGCCTGAAATGAAGCGTCCTTAAACCCTAGAAATGTCATTAATTTATAAAATCTTCCTAAAACTCAGAGAAATCCTTGAAAGATTAGAAAATAAAAAGGTCCACAAATCCTAGAAATGTCCTAAAATCAGAGAAACGTCCTAAATTCCTAAAAATGTCCTGATATCCTACAAACGTTCCTAAAAACAGACAAACAGATGAAAGTTATCACACAGCTGCTCAGCTTTCACAATCAGTTTAATAGCTGGAAGCTCGTTAAACGATTTCTCGGCACTTGATGACAAACCTGCAGGAATTCTGCTGGTAAAAAAATCACAATAAAACCATGAAATTAAAAACCGTCTGGGATCATTTTTCGACATCGCCGACAGTCACGTTTGTCCACAGAAACGTCTTCAGCTGAAAATCTTACGAAACTTTGGTTTGAGCATCTCCAGCTCGCTGCTGCTCTGCATCTTCTGCGGCAGGCTGCTCACCGCCATGATCACCTCGTGAGCCTCGTCAAACAGCTTCTCGCCGAGCGCCTTCTTCACGCGCTCTCTCCACGCCGTCAGCTTCGGCCGGCCCTCAAACACGTCCAGGCCGGTCGCCACGGGCTGCAAACACACGCCAGAGTCAACACTCGGATTCTTTTTGGGCAGATAATAATGCAGTTACACGAAATGGCAAAATTAAATGTACATTAAAGTGTCTCAATCTCTGGTGTCAGGATCCCTCAGGAGGTCTCTCAACATGCAAACACGGTCTTACAAATATATTTATACTTGTCTGATGAATTTTCATGTAAATTCAGATAAAATAGGACTTTAAAGTGTCAACAATTGATGTTAAAAAAACTTTTAAAAAACAACTATATATTTAGTTATTTAGTTCCCAGTAGTAGCAGTTAGCAGCACTTTTTGCCTTTTTTAACTTCTTTTTTGTTTATTTATTTATTT
>NW_024630579.1:0-3875 GCF_008729295.1 Plectropomus leopardus
TCGCATAAATAAAACTGCATAAGTTTAAGGTGCAATTAATCCTGTAATTTAAAATATTAAAAGTCCAAATCATCTGGAAAAGCCAAACTTCGTCAACTCTTCACTTGTCACTTTAATATGTTTTGTTCTTCTGTTTTACATCCTGTGTTTTCTGAGAGGCGCTCACACACAAAGAGCACCACGCCTCCACATCTCTCAGCGCTTAGTGTCACGTCTCATTTGTTGCCTGAGAGAGACGGTGCAGCTCAACCAGCAGTGGCAGCTAATGAAAGCAGCCAAACCCCATTAACTTTGGGACAAGGTCGACTTGCAACTTAGCATTCATCCTCCACCGACGGGGAGGAATTCCCCGTCATTCATCAGCGCGCGCCGGGCTGCGAGAGGCCGGAGAATCCCGGCAGGCTGCGGTTCAGTGTTTCAGACCTCGTGACGGGGCCTCGGGCAACACAACCAGAATTAGAGCTCACCACAGGCGTCCTGTCAGAGGTGGAGGATCGGGGATCGATGCATAATGGAACACCTGTGAAGCTGCTGTGGCCCAAATTTGTGAGATATATGTGCAGGTCGATCAGTGTTTCTGTCGAAATGCTACTAAACCAGCTATGAATGTGTCCTCTGGAAGCGAGTGTCCTCATTATGTGCTGTTCCTTTTTATTCTTCTTTATATATATTCAGAGCATAGGCTTATTCAAATATTGTTCAAAGAAAGGCGTATTTATTATTTAGCAAATATAAAATAACAAAGCAATTCAGAGAGCTCTATGTTCTAATAAAGTATCTGCTGGGTTTATTCTGCTGTTTTCATTCCAGTTGTTTATTTTCCTCCTGTTGATACTTGATCGTAGAGATAGTATGGAGGCAAATATTCACCAGTGTGATTAAAAACAAAACATCCTGTGTGGAGAAACTTTCTTAAAATAATGGGTTGGTATCTCAAAATAAATTCTTTCTCAAAATAATGACTTTTTTTTTACTTTCTGTACAGTTCTCATAGGAAATGGTAGTTTGTACTAGACGTACTAAGCATATTTTTGGATAAATAGATTTGAACGGATGTTTTTGATATTGTAACTTGGACCCCCATTACTTCATTTCATCAAGAATTTTCTCCATTTTTTGATTCTTCATTCACAGTGAAGGTATAAGAGAAAAACAACGTCTTCTTCACTGTGTAACTTGAAGTACTCTTACAGCATCCTAGAATAATGGGAAATGGTAACAAGTCATTATTTTGAGATACTTCATCATTATTTCAATAAAGCTTCTCTTTATAATGACTTACGGGACCTTTTTTTCATCACTCTGGTGCAAATGGGCTTCCATACTCTTGGGATTTTTTGAAAGGTTCCAAAAATGTAAAAATTTGGGAAAATATTATGCAGATAGGGAAAGTGGGCTCATTAAACCAGCAAAGTTGCAGCTCCAGTTTACATCCATGTCTGTCCACACTCATGAAGCCATGACAGCTGACAATAAATCCAAAATGGATGTTTCCAGAAGAAGATGCAGCAATTTCTAAAACATAGATGCTTCAAGTTTCAAGGTTTAAGCTTGAAAAACTTGAAGCTTCCACGTTTTAGAATTAGTGTCGGCATCTTTTTCGTTTGAGAATTTCCTTTCATACAGATAGGATCTATACTTTTGACGTTTCAAGTTGGACACCCAAGATTAGTTTCAACAATTCAGTATCAGACCAAATGTGTCCCCTTCTGTCCCTGATATGACATTATCTAATGGACCGAAAAAATATGTTGAGCAACATCATGATGTCACTTTTTGGACATAAAATCTCCTAACTTCATTATTTTATCCCATTAGACATTTGTCTGAAATTTTGTCATAGTCAGGATATAAATTCTTGCGTTATGGACAAAAACATGTTCTTTAAGCTCACAGTGGCCATTGACCACCAAATCCTAACTGAGTCCAAGGAAACATTTGTGCCAAAATTGAAGAAAAAAACATAAAAGGTGTTTTTGTGATATCACCTTCACGAGAGTGAGATAAACAAGGATACAACGACAAACCGTAATGACTTCATCCTGAAGTCCAGGTGGATGTTGGGACCAAATTTGAAGAAATTCTGGTTGTTTGTTTGTTTGTTTGTTTGTCCCGTTTGTCTTTAGGTTGTTTTAACCACAGACCTTATTCAAGGCTTCTAACCAAAGCCCATTCAGGTAAACCCGCTGACCCCCCTCCAACATGTCCTCGTTGTATCCTTGTCAACATATGTACTTACATGTGGTGGCGCTTCCTCTCAGGGCCTCGCTGGCAGAGCTGCGGTAGACGGCGAAAACGGCCACCTGGTACTCAGTCAGAGAGTTCAGGTAGCTCAGCTCCACACTGTTGTCTGTCCCGAGGACCACCTGAGGGAGAGATCATAGCGAGGGGTTAATCCTGGACACGACAGCACCGCTCTACACTCTAAAATGAAAATCTTCCAGAGTTATTATTATTTTGTAATTTTTTGAATCATTGAACAGTGTCATCCAGGAATGAAAAACCAGAGTTAAGTTAAGTTTGTTTGTCGTGTTCATTACTGTGAGTCATCTGAGCTGTGTGCTCAGGGAGCTAAATCTCTGATAGCATTATTATTTTAAGAAAGACTTTAATTAGCTCTGATTTGGTGCTCTTTGCAGCAGACTGCAGCACTTTGTACGTCAAAAAGAATTGAAATATCCAAAAGGCCTCTGTTTATTAGGCAGCCTCGTACTGCACGGTCGAAAATGCACCACATGTTGCTGTAGGCATTCAGCTCGTCTCCAAAGAGATTTAAATTGAGTGTAACTGGATCAGATTAGCTTTGATGAAACCTCAGCCTTCCTTGTGGGGAAACTGGGCCGTTCCAGCTTCAAGTTGTAATAAACATCAAAGGGAAACTGGATAAAAATAAGAGGGAACTGTATAAACATAAATATCAACGCTGAAAAATTACAGTACTGCGTGGATGTTTAGTTATAAAGGTGGAGAGACTTCATACCAACTTTTAATCAATCTGCTGCACAGGTCGTCAAACGGCTGAGGACGCTGCACTTAAGTCATCGGGGAAACCCCTGCAGAACGTATTCGGCTGCCAGTTTATCAGGGACACCTCGCTGCGACTAAGGCCTGGGACTCACTGCCTGCGTGAGCAGCGTGTGAGCGTCTCAGAACCTGCTGGGTTTTTGGTGGTTGTCGGCAGAATAAGACAGTGTAAATGGTGTTTTGATAATCATACTGACTTAATACCACCTTTAACGACAGTTTCAATATCTTTATCTGTGACAGAGAGGCAGAAATAAAAATGTATCTGTTTTCCCCAAACTTTTCTGTTTTCTTTTCGAAATGAAGCCCTCTGACAACATCTCTGTCGACAGAATCCCATCAGTTGTTGACTTAAGGCATTTTATTGTGAAACAGTAGAAAAGGTGATACTGTTGACCACTTCTAAGTGAAAGCTAAAACATTCCTTTTTTACTTTACCTACTCCACCCGATAATGACTGTTAGCTTATTTTAACTCATTTAAAAAAAATTTTTCTTTGCACCTCTTGTCTGCACTTTTGCTATATTTAATAGTGTTTTTTTTAAATAATTCAGTAACTGACCTTTTATATCTCATCTCTGTTATTATATTTTATTGCTCTGTAAAGCACTTTGAATTGCCCTGTTGTATGAAATGTGCTAATGCCTTGTCTTGTAGATTTCCACTACTGTCCCCATTTTCAATTCATTTTTTTTAAATTCTTACAATATTTATTTATATATAATTAATTAATTACTTTGGGGAGGTGTTACTTACGAATCAGGTATTTATTATTTTTATTGTTTCTTTATTGTCTATTGCATTTTTTTTCAATTATTTTATTGTTAGTGCAGTTTCTGCCCCACTGAATT
>NW_024630580.1:0-3218 GCF_008729295.1 Plectropomus leopardus
TCGAATATGTGCATATTGTCGGCTGATGGCGACGATGCTTTTCCGGTGTGTGTGTGCACGCGTCCCTCGCGTGCTCTCCGGGGAGCGGACGCTGCACGTGCTCAGCAGGTAGCTGGAGCAGTTATTATTATTCTGCGTGTGTGTGACGGACGGGCGCGTGCGTCACATGAATCAGTATTCACTGCCCTGAAATCACTGAAATCTGATGTCTCTTTAGTTATGTCACTTTATGTCGAATAAACAGCTGCCAAAAGAAAATAAAAGCACTTTTTCACTTATTAACCCTTTGAAACCTGGATGGAGGTCAGTTTTCTTGTGTTGCTTTCAGGTGCCTTTTCACAAGCGGAAAACAGCAAAGATTCAAAAATGACCTAAGAAAGGCAATAAAAAGCCCCAAAAAAGGTCGGCTTAGCTAATAACTTTCTAAAAATTTCTTCTGATTGGAACTTTTTTTTTTCCAAAACCAGGGGGGTTTGGCCCCCCTGATGTTAATTAAGTGATTACGGCCCTGGATCATGTGACATTTTTCCATCTTTTTCCCAATAAATTAACAACAGTGACTTAAAATAAGGCTCATTTGTAAACTAATTTGTGGTTTATTTAAATTTAAATTTTAATTAATTATAGTTTAATATTTGTTGAGTCTAGTTCTTCTCAGTTTGAGCTCCACGCGCGCACAGACCGCTGCTGCTGCTGTTGGTGTTTTTGCGCTGAAACGCGGATGCACGCGCGCGAAGACAACTTTCATTCATTGCTTGATGGATTGTTTACAGTCCGCGTGCTGCCGGTCTGTATCAAATAATTCATCTGTGCGCCGCTTTTGTCTCGAGCCGCCAGAGGACACACACACACACACACACACACACACACACACACACGTCTGGATACAAACACGGTGACAATAGGAGGCTTGTTGTGTGTGTGGGTGGGTGAAGCGTGCCTCGTGCCGTGGGTGGGGTTTGGATGGGGGGTTAAAGTCAGGGCCAGCGGAGGCACGCGCTGCCCTCATTAGAATGACAATAGAGAGCGAGGTGGGTCGCGAGCGCCAAAAAGAAAAAAAAGGGGGGGCAACAGACGCACACGCACACCTGGCTTACCTATCCCTCTGTCTCACCTGTGGCGTTATATCAGATATGTGGAGCAAGTATCGCGATCTTTGAGGCTGAAAATATCAGAAGATAAAAATCAAAATGTTACTCAAATTCAAAGCATCAAAATAAAGTACCAAAAAAAAAAAAAGAATCATGAAAAAAAACTGTCATTTAAGGGGTTATGAATTAATATTTGATATTTCTGATTAGGACTGATGCCGGTTTAAAAAAAACTCAATGAAAGTAGAAAATTATATTAATGTATAGTTTTTTTAAATGTTTTTTTATTACCTGATTTTGAAAAGTGCATTTTGAGTGCAGAGCAGTATGTGTAAAAATCAATATTGCTGCTAATCATAATCCACTTTGCATGTATTATAGTGAAAATAATTATTTTTTCATCTTAAAACATAGTGTCATGAAAAAAACTGGCATTAAAAGGCTAAAAATTCTGAAAAATAATGAGTATGTGATATTTATGATTAGGACTGATGGTGGCTAAAAATAACTCAGTGAAAGTAGGAAAATAATATCAATGTATAATATGTTTAAAGCTTGAATTTGCTTGGGGTTCAAAGGTTAAATACTTGTGAAAGGAGTCCGAATGCAGCTTCAGAAAAGTGATTTCAGATTTCAAAGGGTTTAATCTTTATTAAAACAGCGTCATTTATAAGCCATGGGGTGATAGGTTGGTGAATCTGGAGAGTCCCTCTTGTAAATTAAATGTTATTTAAATATTCCTTTTTGAAATGTTGTAAACGTAGAGAGCAGAAGACGTGAAAACACCTAAATTGAGGTCAAGTTGCTCAATATTGAACTTCAGAACATGAGATCTGAACACTTGAGGAGCTGACAATAACTTTATTAATGTATTCACGGTGAACAGAGACATTTTTGAAAATGAGCTCCACGTTAATGACATCAGAGAGGCTCCGCACCCTGAAGGAGGGGTCATTATCATACAGCTGGGACACACACACACACACACACACACACTCTTAAAAATGTATCTGAAGTCTCCAGATCGAGACCCTCCTCTCTGCGTCTCTGTCCTCTACGAGCGTTAATTTTCCGCATATTAACAAAAACTGTGTGTGTGTGTGTGTGTGTGTGTGTGTGTGTGTGTGTGTGTGTGTGTGTGTGTGTGTGTGTGTGTGTGTGTGTGAGTGTGTGTGTGTGTCCACCCCTTTCCCAAGACGGCATGCGACATGAGGAGGAGAGAAGAAAGTATACAGATGTTAGTTTGATAATGACTGACTGGACGTTCATAAAAACTTTGAAATATTCCTTTAATAATAAAGGAATCTGATCAGTTTTTATTTTTTTATTTAACCTGTATTTAACCAGGATAAACACTTTATTGTGTTGTGATATCTACTTTAATATTTATATTGTGATATTTCGCGTCACTTTTCTTGTGATGCATTCAGACGCCTTCACGAGTATTGAAACCTTTGAACTGTGAACACATTGATTTGATTTCTTTTAAAAACAGGAGGGGAAAAAAAGCCAAAGTGCAAAAAATCTCGTAAAAAAGGCACAGAGATATATATATTTAAGCGATATTTAAAATTATTTTTCAAAATTATTTTAATTTTTAAGAAGATTTTATTTTATTTTATTTTCAGGAAATCTATTTACTTTTTACTGATTTCTTCATGATTTTTTTTCGGTCATTTCTTCTTAAGTTGCTCATTGCTTGATTCTCATATTTTTGAGAGGAAACATGGACAGACATCACTTTTCTTGTGACAGAAAAAAGGCAATGAAGAACTTCGCAAGAAATTTGTAGTTTTTTAAATTATGGGAAAATGTTAAGGGAACGATATATTTATAATGACATATTCTAAATTATTGTGTCTATTTATTTAACTTTTTGTTGGAGGTGGCGTTTTCTTTAATTTTTCACTAATTTTCAGGTAATTTTCTTGTAAGTTTTTGACTTCTTGCTCATTTCTGGGTTAATTCTTCTCAACTTGCTAACTGCTTTCTTCTTCCCAAACTTTCCCAGGTATCAAAGGGTTAACCCCAACTGTAGTGCAGTGTGTGTGTGTGTGTGTGTGTGTGTGTGTGTGTGTGTGTGTGTGTGTGTGTGTGTGTGTGTGTGTGTGTGTGTGTGGCAGTAAA
>NW_024630581.1:0-5209 GCF_008729295.1 Plectropomus leopardus
CTCTCCTCTCTCTTTCCTGCAGATCCCTCAGATCAGCTATGCATCCACGGCCCCGGAGCTCAGCGACGACCGGCGGTACGACTTCTTCTCTCGGGTGGTTCCTCCGGACAGTTTCCAGGCGCAGGCCATGGTGGACATCGTCAAGGCCATGGGCTGGAACTACGTCTCCACCGTGGCCTCCGAGGGCAGCTACGGCGAGAAGGGCGTGGACGCCTTCATGCAGCTCTCCAGAGAAGCAGGTAGGACGCCGATCCCGTCCAGGGACGCTGCTGTTTGTTGATATGATGAAGTGCAGTTTGTGACTCGAGCTCGAAACATGTCGAGCCATGCATGTTTCCGAGTGTAAAACTGAGCACACTTCCAAACATGAAACGGACCTAAACTGTGGAGTCGCAGCAGCATGAAGGGAATTAATTAGAGAGCAAAGTGATGCTGATTGGTCCCTGAATAATCTGGATGACATTTGGAGCGATCTGATGACTCTTCACATCTCACCAGTCAGGATGTGACCTGACATTTCTGTGCTGCAGTTTTTAGAGGATTATTAAAGGACGCCGGCTGCCGGGGAGCGCACAGGACGCCCCGAGAAATCTTTTTAACTGTGCCAACACCAAACGGCCGCCCAATATTTTCACACCGATAAGAGCTTGATCATTGATCTGTGCTGGCTTTTTGAAGCGTGATTTGATCAAATGAATTTCACAGCGATCCTTCTCAGAGTCAGCCCGAGCAGCACTCGCACGCTTTATCTGTGCAACAGGTTCAGTCTGAGAGGAAATTCAGCACAAATACAGACACATGATGGTTATTAGGGATTATTAGGGATTCAGGATGTGGATTTTTTTCAGTCAGTGACTTTAACCAGTAATGACCTGTTTTTCATGGCCGATACCGACGAGTTGATTTTACATTTTTGTATTATTAAGAAGGACTTGAACTATCAAAAGAGATATTTTTTATAACTGGACTTTATCTTTAGCACCAAACTACCAAATGGGGTCATTTTGACCCCCCCTCTTGCAGCAGCGCTAGTAAGCCCAAATATAAACTTTTTAAGATCTAGTTTTTTGGAGGTTGAAAATTTTACAATTGCCTTATATCATTTCAAATGAAAAAGACACATTTGAAAATGTGTTACATTTTAAAATTAATCAGTAAACTAATAAATTACAACAAACAAGCATTAAATTTTGATAGTTAAATTATTGCAGAAAAACAAAAAATACAATTTACAGATGAAGTTGGGCTATATTACCCGACATTATTGGCAATAAATGTAATAAGAAACAGGAGCATTTTGTCTCACATGGTGCTGACGGAGCTGTCCGTGGTGCTGACAGAGCCGTCCGTGGTGCTGATGGAGCTGTCCGTGGTGTTGACGGAGCTGTCTGTGGTGCTGAATGGGCTGTTTGAGGTGCTAACAGAGCTGTCCGTGGTGCTGACGGAGCTGTTCGTGGTGCTGACGGAGCTGTTCGTGGTGCTGACGGAGCTGTTCGTGGTGCTGAATGGGCTGTCTGTGGTGCTAACAGAGCTGTCTGTGGTGCTGATGGAGCTGTCTGTGGTGCTGATGGAGCTGTCCGTGGTGCTGACGGAGCAGGGCTTTGTGATTTACTTAAATGTTAAAAAAAATGAAGATAGAAGGAATCTTAAAGTTGGAACTAACCCGTCCTTTATGATGCCAGTCAGGAGCTGTTACTGGTGCAAACCAGCTGCTCGATTATGGCAAAAATCTTAATCACAATTATTTTTGTCAATATTGAAATCATGATCATTTACCATGATCACTCATTGACCTTGTAAATATGTTGCATTTATTGAATACAAAAAACTTCTATAAACAGTTGAACTTGAATTTCCCTTCACACTTTTCCCAGTGAGCTTCCTTTAATTCCTTAATTTGATTCCTGTTAAGTTGCTTTATATAACGTGTCCGTAACTGATGACTGCATCATGGTGGATGTTGATGGGGCTGTCCTTTTCTCGTTTAGTTTTTTCATTTTTTGGTCACTTTGTGTTTAAACTCAAGATGGTTAAAAAGATTTGACGTATTGCCATGAGGTGCAGACACCACCATGCAGCAAGTGCTGAGCTCAGGCTGAGGGAAGGAGGAGCCAAAATGAGCATGCACGTAGTTGTCAGGGCACAAGACAAAACCAGGGTACAACCGCAAAACGCAATGTGGAAAAATAATTCTTTTTTCCCGATTACACTATTTTTGAAATTGTTGGGAGCTGAAATTGAAATTCGACTAATTGCGATGCCCTAATTTAAGTTCACAGTTGAAAAAGTTCAGCTGGATGGCCTCCTGAAGTCATGATTTCAGCTCAGAGAGACTGCCGATCCTCGTATCAGAGGTAGTGAAAGATGCAGTAAGATGCTGTTTGTAGGGCTGGGCGATATGGAATAACGTATTATCACGATATGCCTTTTCATATCATTCGATATCAATATATATAATCAATATATATACATCAAATCACTATTTCTGTCAAGTTTAAATGTTCCCTTTGACTTCTATGTGAGATATGAAGATATCATAGGTCGGGATGCACGATAATTATCGACCGATAATTATCTGATTACTGATAATTTTCTGCCCGATAATGGGACTTATGACTTCAGGGCAGAGCTGGTTGCTCTAAAAAAAACTAAAAACCCGATAATAATTCTCTGCGCACGTTAGCGCCTTTCTTCATGTTCTGCCCTGAAAATAACAATGAAGAAATAAAAAGAGAAATGATCCTAAACTCAGCGCCCCTGTTGTTTCTCATAATTGACCCGCTGACCAGCCTGCACTGTGATACGTGACGGCGCTGCGGACTGAGAGACAAAGTCAAAAGTTAACTAGCAGCAGAAATCTGCCAGATAGCAGACATATGATACCATACAACACAATCCAAAATCATACCGCACGACGCGTGTGATACCATGCCCTATGATACTGTACAAAAGTGCCAGTACAATGGTTCCAGTTCTGCAGTGACTGGTGTTACTGGTTCACCATCAGGCAGGAAAAAGAAAGAAGAAATGAGCTGAGACTCAGAAAAGGAGGATAAATCATGAGGTGCATCACGAGGAGACTCTGCTCTGTACGGATGATGTAATTGCTCCTAAATCCTCTTATTTCTGATGCTATCAATCCGAAAATTCATACTGCGCCTCCTTAATTCACTACTGTTGTTGAATATCTGAGTGTGTGTGTGTGTGTGTGTGTGTGAGTGTGAGTGTGAGAGTGTGTGTTAGCTGCAGATTTGTGAGTAATCCAGCATGTATTGATCGCGGGAGGTTCCTTCTATCAGTCCACACACACACACACACACACACACACACACACACACACACTTGTAAACTCTCTCACACATCGACACACAGCGGCGGTAATATAATTAGACGGCGTTGGTTTCCAGCATGGCGTTGGAGATAGGAGCCTGACACACACACACACACACACACACACACACACTCAGAGTGATTAGTCAGGTGGTAGCAGACTGATTAGCAGGAGACAGTTTCTCTTATCTAAAGTTTTCTGCAGCTTCTTCTTTTCTCTCGGCTTCTCGTCAGTCGACTCTGATGAACTCGCTGCTGCTGCAGACTCCAAACAAAGTGCAGTCCCATGATGCACTCTGGTGACAAAACAGGCGGGTTATATTTAGGCCCCTGTATATTTACGTGTATCACACCAACAAAAACAGCGCCCCTCGTTCTTTTCAGCAGTATCAGGTCTGCAGGATTGGACCACATTGATCACATACTTTATATTTTCTCTACTGGAGAGCTGCAGCGTGATCTGCACCTTTACAGAAACTGACGGTGGGCGCTCTGACTCTGACTCTGACTCTGGGTGAGAGGCAGAAAATAGTACCGGTGGAGATCTGTGTCGGTACATCTTCCTTCAGAAAGAGGAGAGTGAGCTCACCTTCTCGTCTTTCAGACTAAACTGTTTAAGCTGAATCACTGAGGAGCTGTCGGTGCACAGAGCACACGGACGCCTGTTTCTTTGTCACTTATATATATATAAATCATCTGTGACCTTAAAGGGAAGGTCACATTATGTAGTCCCTAATTTTAACTTAAAGGGGAGCGTTATCTATCTATCTATCTATCTATCTATATCTATGTATATCTCTATATATGTATGTATGTGTATATATATATGTGTGTGTGTGTGTATATATGTATATATAATAAACTTAATTTATAGAGCACTTTTCATACAAGGGATGCAGCTCAAAGTGCTTCACAATAAAAAAAACACAACCCAAAACAGTACAGAAATAACTCAAAATAAAAAAAATATGTGGATAAGACATGATATAAACATTAAACTCACAAGCAAATAGAATCCATATTTCCAATTAATCCCATGAATATTAAAAGTCTTTGACTTGAAAGAAGACTTTTGACTCCACATGTCCACAGAGGGTGTAAATCCTCCGGCGGTATGAGCGTCTCTCTCGTACGGACGTATTGACAGCCTGACGTGTTGGTTCACTGTGTAATTGTCTCCTTCAGTCGGTTGTTTTATGTGACGGCTGAAGCTCTGAAGGTTTCATCTTCTCAGAGGTGGTTTGAGATAAAAAGGAGCTCATAAAATGCAGGAGGTACAGGAGGCGCAGGAGGTGCAGTCGATGCGGCGCCGTGATAGGCTGGAGGTTCGGGCCGAGCTGTCGTGTGGATGGAAGTGAGCGCTCCGTATTGTTGCCCACAGCTTTAATTAAAAATTAATGAGGACATAAATAAAGTCTGATTCAGCTCGCAGCCGCCTACTTTAACTGGATTTCATGTCCAAACATCCACCTCCGTCATGTTGTTCATTTACTCTTTGGCTGGTTTAACCCTTTGAAACCTGCATCGACATCAGTTTTCCTGTGCTGCGTTCAGAACCTTTTCACGAGCTAATTTACCCTCTAAAACCAGAGTTAACTGGTTTCATTTCTTTCAAAAACATTGGGGAGAAAAGCAATGAGCAACTTGGTAAGAAACATCCCACAAGTTACAGGAAATTAGTCAAAGGTAACAAGAAAATACCTAAAAAAAAGTTTTTTTAAAAAGACGGGAGGGTTATGAGAAAAGTATTGAAAATACCCAAAAAGCTATATTTACCTTTTTTAGGGTACAGAGAAAATATATAATGATATACATAAAATAAAAACATATATATACTTTTTTATGTAAGAAATAAGTCAAATGTGACAAAAAAATAATC
>NW_024630582.1:0-4122 GCF_008729295.1 Plectropomus leopardus
GGAGTGTGATTCTTCTGTTGACAGCTGGCAGGTGTCACCTTATAAATGTAATGTGTGTAAATATATATTACAGTTTTGGTGTCATATAGCAGATATTTTAGCAGCTGTCACTGCTTATATAATCGCTGACAGTTCAGCTCAAGATTTTGACGGACATCTCAGGTGCTTTGTTCTCTGACTCACAGCGGAAACATGTCAAACGACGTTTAAAAATAGAATTGTGCATAAAAACCAGAACTTTGACGGTACTCGTGCCTTTCAGACCAGACTGAACCCGTGTAGTGCTGCTGAGTTTGGGAACCAAACCTCAACCTGGTGATTTCTTCTTCAAAAACAAAGTTCATTTACTTCAAAAACTTCAACTCCCAAACAACAACATAACATATAATTACGATAAATGTATATATAGTTTTCTGGAATTTCTTTTTTTCTGGACATTTTTTGCATATTTTAATTAAATGAAGATGGACATTAACATTTGTAATTTCCATACAATTTTGAATCTTTATATCAAAGTTTAATTGGACTGTGATGGTTTATGAAGAGTGAAAGAACAAGAGGAAAGAGATAGCGAGAGAAATGATGTATGAAGTCAGTGAAGCTAACATTAAATGACAGGATTTAATAACATATGAGACATTAGGAGCCCTCAGTATAAACACTGTCTAAAGTACAGCCACAAGAAAAGACAGAGAATGTCATATTTTAAATTATTACCATCGAAAGACTTCCAAATCTCATTTTTTAACTATGCGTTAATCCAAAGTGTTATTTTATTAAAAAGAAAAATGATCTAAACACACAAGTTGAACCATAAACATGAAGCAGGAGCATGAAGAGAGGGATGGCTGTTTACTGTGAGAGAGAGAAAAAAGGCTTTGAGAGAGACGAGTGGGAGCAGCTGGATTAATTAACAACAGTAAGACTCAGACTGACTGAGGCCTCAGGAGAAAACAAAGTAACTTCAAGCCAATTTTTAAAAATTGTTTAAAAGCAGTTACAGAAATGATCAACAGAAAAACTGAGGATCGTAAAAAGATTCAGTTTTTCTGAAGAAAATTCAACAAACATACATATGCAAATTATTTAGAAAAAACAAACATAGTACCTTTGTGGGAGTATCCTATAATTTAAAAAAAACAATATTGCAGTGATGCTTGGTAGACACTTGCTTTTTTTGGATATTTAAAGCCTTATCTGGTATTCTGTCGACATTTCCAGCTGACAGCAGAAACTGCAGGATGAAGCTGCAGCACAGTGTCCACACTGAGGGCAGCTGGCTCTGTGTTTGACCTTGTATTTGTCACGTGACCATAAATCCCTGAGCTGTTTGTGTCAGAGCTGTGGTGAACTGCACACCTGGCACTGTGATTATTGCTCCACAGAGATCTGTAATTTCAATGTGATGTTTTGGTTTTTGCATTCAGAGTTTCAGACAGAAGTCAGCTTGTTTTCTGGTGTTGCACAGCTGCAGAGTAGCTGCAGAGTCCCAACCTGCTTTCACATGAAAAATGTAAATTCGCCCATGCTGTCGTCGGAAAATTAGAGTATAATGATTGTGATTTTAATCAATTCATAGATAGTATCGAGGCCTGGTGACACCAGTAAATTAAACAGCAGCATCTTTTGGCAGTTAATTTTGTGAATGTGCCCAACGCATTGGGTGCATTCACACCAGGGGTCGGGCGATGTGGCTTTAATATAATGTCACGATAATTTTAGGCTGTATTGCAATACATGATAAATATCACAATATTTTAAAATTTCCTCTTAACTACTGTAAACTACTAAAATATAAAAGTTATTATTACCATTCGTCAATATTAGGGCTCACAGTAATGAATGGTTCGCTCTAAATAGGGTATTTGATGTCCACACATACTTGAGGTAGCATTGGACAATATGGCTTTAAAATAATATGATATTTTGGGGGGTTTATCGCAATACAGAATTTATATCTTAATATTTTGAAATCTCCTCCAAACTACTGTAAACTATTAAAATAAAAAAATATTAACAGAACTACAGTTAGAAATAAAGTAGCTACCGCCATAAAATAAAGTTACATTAGCTATTGTTAGAAAAAAAAGATTAATAAAATACTGTGAGAATGTTAAATAAAGCAATACAGCCAATTAAAGAAAGTTCTGTTATAGTAAAGTGAAATAAAGTAATTAAATGGTGGTTAAAAAACACTGAGACAATTTATACTCAATGTTCTCAAAAAAGTCATTTGATACATCAAATGTGGAACAAGCCACGATGCTTTGAGTATATTCGATATATCACCTGCCCATAATTCACACCTGTACTCATCGCTGTCCACCTGTGATCTGATCAACGAGGACAACATTAATACCGGGTGTAAAGACAGTCGAAGGATGAACAGATGAACTTTAACTTACTTTCAGAGGCAATTTTTATGATTTCTCTAGAAAAGTTGTGTTCTGTTTTGACCTTAATTCGGTGCACTAAAACTCATAGATGCATAGTAATTGTTTTTAAGAAGAACACAACCAGCTGGGCACCAAAATAAAACCACACATATTTTATACACAAAAAAGCAAACAATACAAAGTTCACTGAGGACAGTTTTAGCCTTTGAAACCTGCGATTTCTTTCAAAACATGGGGAAAAAGGCAAGGAGAAACATTGCAAGAAATATCCCACAAATTTTAAGATATTGCAGATTTAGAATTTTTAAAATTTTTCTCCAGAAATCTATATTTATAATTATCATAACTATTTAAAATTATGTTACAGAATCATTATTTTTTTAGCACATTTTTCAGTTCATTTTCTCCTTTTTTACTTTTATTTTGGTACTATTTTTCAGGGAGTTTTTTGCTACTTTTTCCTAATTTTTGCAAAGTTTTGGGTCACTTCTTCTCAAGTTAGTCATTGCCTTCTCCCCCTTTTTTTGTATTAGAGAAATCACGCCAATTTACTCAATTTTCATAGGGTTAAAACTCTAGGGAATATTTGATCCGATTGTGTTTGTTTACTTATTTAAAAAAATGCACTCACAGCTGCATGGAGCTACAGCGTGACGTCACTAACTGTGGGAACCCGCATAAAAGATGATGTAAGAGCAGAAACAGCCACCGAGCAGATGTGATGAAGTGGTATCAAAGTACCGAGCTCTCTCTTTTTTTTCCCTTTTTTTTTTGCTCAAATTAGAGTTCAAATGCACATGTTTATTTGCGGAAATCACTTCAGGCTCTCACACAGGAAATGGGTGTGACATTGGGTTGTGCAACTTACACACATGCACAACCACACTTATTTCCTCCTCTCTTCTCTTTGTGTTTGTTCAGGATAAAAAAAAAACAAACAGATTGAGACTATTACATTTTCATTATCCCACCTCATGTCCTTCACCTGCGGTTGCTAGGCAGCGGCTGAAATCTTACTGAAAATAGAAGCGTAATAACAACCGCCCAGCGACTGCGCTGACATGTCTCTGTGGGTACGTGGGTTTTTTGGGCGGCAGGTTGCATAACTGCTGTCTCAGCCGGCGCTGGTTCTCATCTGACGTTTGGCCGTCTGCTCCAGAGCCTCCTGGAGACATTTCTGCCTGCTTTAAAAAAAGAAAAAGTATCCAGCACACACACACACATACTGTAAGACATCATACGTGACCCACATGCACACTTTCTTCAAATGTATCCCCCTGAGATGGACTATCTCCACCTAATTGCCTTTATAGTCAATTATTCAAAATGAGCCTTCTTCTCCTCCTCCTCCTCTCCTTCATTCTTCCCCTCCTGCTCTGAAAGATTCATCAAGCCATTTACTAAACATCTCCTTTTCAGAAGCGTACAGGGCGGCCGTCCAACTGTCTCCTCTCCCCTCCCGCTCCTCATCTTTGTTTTCATGTCTCCTTCCCACAGTGAGAGGAGCACGAATGGAGCACTCAGATGTCAGCTGGCTATTATTTTTGCTTTTTACTTGTGGAAGTTGATTGGGTGTCTGTGTTTTATTTAGATCCTTGCCTGACCTCCTCCTCCATCTTCTGTTGCTCCTGCTTCTCTCCCTTCTTATTTTTCCTCACTTTTCCTCCCTTCTTTCATTTATTTTTATGCCTCCTCACAGGCGATAGCTTTGACCACAGGCACTATG
>NW_024630583.1:0-3758 GCF_008729295.1 Plectropomus leopardus
CACACACACACACACACACACACACACACACACACACACACACACACTGTTATTGCATTTATGGTGACAAATCTGAGCAATAATGGTCCTTACAAACACCATGAGAGAGCGAGTTAGAAACACATAGAGGGGGGAAGAGAGAGAATGTGATGGATGGCTAGGAGAGGATTGGACTGTACCATGATGCAGAATGGGGGTGACAAAGAAAGAGAAGGTGTAGGGAAAGAAAAGGATATAGAGACAAGGACCGAGAATACACACACAACAGAATTGACTCAGTACATTTTGTTTAGAGTTCATGTGTATAATGTACGTTTACATGCATGAAATATGTATTGTATGAGCAATTGTATCAATGTATGTGTCAGTTTGTGTGCAGTTGCTTGACAAATGTCAGGGTGGTGTAGAGGTCCAGGGCTGCCAGTCTGAAGATGAAGTAAACTGATCATTTTTTATCCTTTTGTGCATCAATGATTTATGAGAAAACTGGGACTTAATTTATTTATTTCTTTTTTTTCAAAAATCACATTTTCATTTTATTGGTGAAAATTTACAATTATTGTCAGAATAAACATTCAAACCTCTACTGACAAATACGTGCATTGAATAAACACTTAAATGTTTAAGCCGGCAGACAATGTGAGTCCTAAACTTAAGAAAACTAAACTGAATTAAATAGCAAACTGGACTTTTGAATTTGAATATTAGCCTAAGTTTGGCTTATATTAATGAAAATGAAATGAAAATTTGCATAATGGCAGAACTGTCTTTTATGACAGCCCACCTTTCATTCCACTAAGCTGGTTGCAACTTCCTAATGATTAAATTACACCACAACAGATTTGAAAATAGTAGCCATAAACCAGAACAGTGTAATTGTTTCCTTCGATTGATGCTTTTCAGCTCTGGACCACTATACAGTGTTTGTGTGTGTGTGTGTGTGTGTGTGTGTGCGTGTAGAACTAGAAATATCCAGCTGCAGCCAGCAGCTCAGTGGTTTATATTCTCCTGCTGCTCTCTCCCTCTCTACAGTATCTATCTCTTTTTTTGTTATTCTCTATTCTACTGTCTCTTCCTCTTTTTCCCTCTGTATAATTTTTCATTGTGATATTTAAAATGCTAATACTCTCCATTTTCCTCTCTCTGACAAACTAACCAGCACCCTATTGCTCCCTGTAGTAATTTCCATTATCCAGACTCCAGTAAATCAGAAAAAAAGCTCTCATAGCATCAGCAGCAGCTGTCTGTCCCCCTGCTGGCGAGCTATGCCAATTGCACTTAGATGTTGCCTCTGTCCATGGTGCTGATCTCAGCTGTTTCTGGCTGCCTGAATGAACATCTGGTATCATGTTCTACATTATCATTTTTAATATGATTTAATTGGTATATGGAGCAATGTGTCATTATAATACAATACTTTACTATTTTGTAAGAGTACCTTCTTTACAATGGTGGTGATAAGGAAAGATGGAGGGTTGCTGTGTGGAGGGACAGTCGGGAGTCACACCTTGATAAATCAGCACATATTTATTCGCATTAAAAAAATAATTTGTTGTCTTCCTCATTCAGTAATTTACTATTCAGCAATGGCTTTGGTCACCTCTTGTTAAGTTGATGACAGCTCATGTCTTGATTAGGACCTATTTTTTTTTCAAATTTTGTTATTGCTTTTGAAGTATTGAGATATAAAACCCTAGAGAAAGAAATAATATAATAGTGACAGGGTTTGCACAGCCACGCATATTTGCTATTTAGGTGGCAGTCTTGTGGATTTCAGTTTTGGTTGATTTTATGACAGCTGTTGTTATTGGTGATAACAGCAAATCTGGTTTAACACTACAGGTTACAGAGTTCTGGGGCTGCAATTTAAACTGTTGTTTCAGTATGGAACTGATCCACTGTCAAGTAATGCTGAGAATGGCCGCATTACTAGTAGTAGTGCTAATCCAACCAACAAACACATTACATTTTCTGTGATTACTTCATAATAAAAGCCAATTCTTGTGTTACCAGTTAAATGCTTTTAATGTGAAGCTGTAGCAGAACGAAATTTTTGGTTTGCATTAGCAATGACTTAATACAGCATTTTTCTGCAAAGGTGTCCCCTGGCACCCAGTTCATGAAACTGCTTATACATAAATAATGCAATAATTTCATCAGTGGGCCTTTGTGTTAATCTTCACTCACAATTAAGGACTTATGAATTCACCTGGACTTGCCCCAAGGATTTGAAACATGAAATGAGAACTGCACTGACAAGTCGTGAAACTTGACTCCCACCATATTACCTTAAACAAGGTCTGGTTTACAATGTACCAAATTATTAAATTCAACAATCTGCCCACCTCAGTCAGATCAAATTATAGCATTTCCTTGAGTTTGCTAACTGCTGGCCAACTGCTAGATAAATATCGGAAAAAGCACAGCCGAGCAGCCTATTGACTCACAGACTGTTTGTTGGTTCCAAACTCAGTTTTTCTGTGAAATGAAAGAGATGACAGTGATGGGGAAATAAGAGGGATGAGATCAAGAGGGAGAGACAGTAGAAAACAGAGGAAGAGATAACAGAAAAAAGATGATGAGAGTGAAGAACTGTATCTCAGCAGGGAGCTCCTGTGCAGCTGTCAAACTCCGGCTGAAGCCTCATATTTATAATGAATCACTATATTTAGTGGCATGTCTCTTCAGCAGACTGTCAGCTCCACTTCTGTCCTTGTCCACCGCTCAAATTACCATCTTCACAAATACATACTATGCTTTCCTCCACTTTATTATGCTAATAGTGTCGATAGCCAGGGGATGTCTGTTTTTATTCTGAAGTATAATGGACTTTGAATAACTAGACTTTTTTAAATGTTGACGAAGCATACATTTTCTATCAGAAGAGGAGGAAAAATACACAAGCATAAAATAAATGGGATGAGACTCATGACTATATGTCTGCATTCACAATTTTAACCAGTAATGTAGGACAGTTACATGGATGTGTAATCATATCCACTATTTTAGGCTAAATCATGTAATATGTAGGATCTAACTTACACACAAATATTTAATTCAAATGGGGAAAAGGCACTAATATATGTGGTTTTGGTTATTTTCCCATTGTTTGTTTTTGCATAACATAACCTCACAGCAATAGTTAAAGATTAGAGCTCATCAGTCATTTATATGTAGTTAAAAAAAATGCATGTGTAACAATGAAACCAAGTCAGTAAGTATGACAATAAAGCAGAACAACAGAGAGAGTTTTATGGCAAACAGAAAGTGAAGGAGAAAGAAGAGCAGGTGTACTATGTCTGTGACTCCCCTGGGAGAGGGAGGTAATTGATCTTGCCTCTCCAGCTAACACACACACACACACACACACACACACACACACACACACACACACACACACACACGCATACACACACACACACACACACCTCTGTGCACACAAGCATAAAACAATTAGAAAACACCCCCTGGAGCACTTTGGCGAATCAAATTACAGTCGAGGGTTCTCTGAATCCAATGGGAGTATAGAGTCTGCCCTCTTACTGACCAATCAGCTCTTCCGCACAGTAAAATTTGCGGTACTGGAGTTTGTGTGTGTGTTTGTGTGCGTGTACTGAACTGTTGAAAGGCAGTAAATTTCCTGTACAGTTGAAGGTAGTTTCAACACTAAGTTGTCCCAGCGGAGAAATTCAGTGTTGTGCAATGCAATGAGTGTGTGTGTGTGTGTGTGTGTGTGTGTGTGTGTGTGTGTGTGTGTG
>NW_024630584.1:0-4505 GCF_008729295.1 Plectropomus leopardus
TAATTATTATTATTTTTGTTGTTGTTGTTGCTGTTATCACATCAGTAATTTATGTATAGAAAGACTAATGTTTTCATATGTCGGGAAATAGTTTCACTCTTTTCCTCTCTGACTTCATCGTGCTCTTTGCAAACTTCAGAGTAAACACTGTGAATGTCTTTTATCGTATTCTGCATGAATTTCATTTTCAAAAAGCGAATGATGTGATGCAGTTTTAGATAAAAAGTAAAAGCAGTGTTATTAAAAAATATCAAAAAAAATATGTCCAGAAAAGAATATGTCCAGATTATAATTAAATATTTACAATTATGTAACAGAAAAAATATACCTATGTGTTTTTTTATTTTCTTTAAGGTCATTTTCTTTGATAAATTTCCTTTTTGCTTTTTTTGTACTTATTTTCAGGCAATTTTATTACAAACTTTTACTAATCTCTTGCTATTTTTTTAGGACATTTGTTGTTAAGTTAATCGCTGCCTCCACTTGTTTTCGCAAGCACAAAAAAATGTCCTCGGGTTTCAAAGGGTTAACCACTGAGCAGCTGTGTCACTGCTGTCGCCACGGTGACTCAATAGACGGACTGGGCTGTTGTCCGGGACCTGATCAAGTCAGTCTGCATCGATCAGCAGCTCACAGACAAATGGACTCTTCTTCTGTTACATTTGAGCACCAAGTACATTTCCTCAAGTACTGGACTTAAGTGCAGTTTTGGATTCAGGCCATGATCACGTACTTGGACGCTCCAGTGCAGGACTTTTACTGCACTGTGCAAAAGTCTTTGGCCGCTTTAAACTTTGTTATTTCAGCAAAGTAAAAATGATGATACACACCGGCATGTATATATCCCCTTTAACCCTTTGAAACCTGAGAAAATTCCCTTGATTTCTTTCAAAAACACTGAGAGAAAGCATTGAGCAACAAAAGCAGAAATTACCCCTAAAAATGCAAGAAATTAGAAAAAAACAAGTAAAAGAAAATTACATTAAAATTTGTAAAATAAATAATAAAAAAACCCTAAAATTAAATAAAAATGAAAAAGGAGGGGCAAAAATCAAACAAAGCCAACAAGATGTTGAAGGAGTGCATTGAAATGTATAATTATCTAACATAATTTTAAATATGTAATTATGAAGGTTTCCCTAGCTTTTTTGTTCTTTTAAACCTAAAACTTTCTGTTCGCTTTTAAAAAAAAATAAATTTTATAAATCAAGTAATTTCTTGCAGTTTGCAGAGCATTTGCTCATTGTCTTTTCCCTCATGTGTTTTTAAACAGAAATGTACAGACGTTCAAAAGGTTAAAATACCTGTGAATGGTGTCTGAAAGCAGCACAAGAAGAGGGATGCAGCTCCAGGTTTCAAAGGGTTAAAACTGTGTTAAAGTCTATTGTGGCCTCAGATTGACGCACAGAACTGTACTTGCAGTGCAGTATTTTCACAGTGTGGTATTAGTACTTTCACTGAGGACCTGAATACTTCTTCGGCCCCCGGCCGTAGATGATGTGATGGTCCTGCTCTCCATCACCTGAGGCCGATCACATGACCGCAGCACAGAGCTCTCCGGCCAATCAGAGCTCATGTTTTATTAACGAGGTTCTGGTTTCTGCGGCCACATCGAAATGTGAGAGCTGCTGAACCCGACTCCACCGCTGAGTGGACAGCTCGCCACTGTGTGTGTGTGTGTGTGTGTGTGTGTGTGTGTGTGAGATCATATTGTTTATCGTATTTATTATTATTGTTTTATTTCAGCACTTTTCTTAGGTCTTTTCATTGTTTTCCCAAATTCTTATTGCTTATTTTCAGGTACTTTTTTTTGTAGCCCTGACTTTATATTAACATCTGGCTCATTTTTGGGTCACTTCTTGTGAAGTTGTTTATTGTTTTAAAGTTTGCTGGCAATATGTTTGTTTTTGTGATTTCCTTTCTTTTAAAATTATGACTTTGTTCTAGTCAAATTACACCTTTTTTTCTGCAAAATTACGACTCTATCCTCGCAATATTGCGACTTTATTCTCATAAAATTAAGATTTTTTTTCTCATAAAACCACAACTTTCTTCTCGTACTATTACGAAATAATTCTGGAAATTATGACTTTATTCTCAGAATATTACGACTCTATTCTCATAAAATTACAACTTTTTTTTCTCAGAAAATTATTACTTTTTTCTTGTAATATTTTAAGTTTATTCTGAAAATTTTTTTTTTTTTTGACATGGCCTTAATCCTCCATCGTAGCTTTCAGATCCATGAAGTGCAGTAAAAAAGTACATTTACCTCTGCGATGTAGCTGAGTAGAAGTATTAAGTAGCATAAATGAAGTGCAAGTTTCCTCTTTTGTTTGTTTATTTAAACACGTCTTGTGTTGAGTTTTCGGGTTATTTTGGGCGTTGGAGGAGCAGAAGTGAAACTCGCTCTGCAGGAGCTGAAGTGAGTCTGAGAGGACGAGCGTCTGACAGACGAGCTGCAGATCAATGACTCACATCATCATTTATGGATGATGCTTTTCTCTCTCAGAGCTGCTGACTCCACAGCGCTCCGTCCTCCTCTCCTTTGTTTCCTCCTCTCCGCCCTGCTCTCCTTTCCTTCTCTTCTCTCCTCTCCTCTCTTGTTTTCTTTTCTCCTCTTTTCCTTTCCACTCCTCACTTGTATCCTCTTCTCCTTTCCTCTTGTATTTCCTCTGTCCTCTGTGTTCTCCCATCCTCTTCTCTCCTTTTTTTGTTTCATCTCCTCCTTTTCCTTTTCATTTCCTTTCTTCTTTTTCCACTACTTCCTTGTTTCCTCCTCTCTTTATTCTGCTCTCCTTTCCTTCTTCCATCCTTGTTTCCTTCTTTCTACCCTTGTTTTCTCCTATCCTCTACTTTTCTCTCCCTTTTTTGGGGTTTGATTTCCTCCCATGTGTCCTCCTTTCCTTTTCTCGTTTCCTCTTAGTCTTCTGTCTGTCCACCTTCCCTTTCCTTGTTTCCTCATTTTCTCCTCTATTCTTCCCTCATTTCCTTGTCTTCTCCTTTCTCTCATTTCTTCTTCTTCTTCCTTCCTTTCCTTACCTCCTTTCTTCCCATGTTTCCTCCTCTCCTTTCTCACATTTTTCTCCATTTCCTTATCTCCTCTCCTCTTTTTCCCTCCCTTTTTCCCCTCCTCCTCCTCTCCTCCCTAGTTTGTTGCTCTTTTGTCCTTTCCTCCTTTGTTCCCTCTCTTCTTCCCTCTGGTATATGTCCTCTCTTCTCCCCTCATTCCCTTGTCGTTTCCTCCTCTACTCTCTTCTTCTCCTTCCCTTCTCTTCTTCCTCCTGCCATTTCCTTCCTTTGTTTCCTGCCTTGTTGTCTCTTATCTTCTCCTCTTTTGTTTCCTCCTCCTTTCTCCCATCATGTTTAATCCTTTCCTCCTTTGTTTCCTAATCTCCTCTCTTGTTTCCCCTTATCTTCCATCCTCCTTATTCCCTTCTCTTCTCTCGTTTCCTTCTTTCTTGTCTCCTCTCCTCCTCCCTTTTCCTGTAAAAAGATCTTATCAACCTTAATATCAAATATCAAACTCAATATATAATTTACGCTCTCTAACTCCAGAAATATCTCCGCTGGAGTGTTGATTCGTGTCATGAAACTCTTTAGTGATTTGTTTTGGTGCCGTTTAAAGTTTAATCACCACTTTTCTGCACCAAATTCCAGTTTGATGATGCAACACATTTTACATCTTTAAATCAAACAAAAAACAGCCGAATGTGACACATAAAGCAAAGAGTTGCGTGTTTCTCACATCGGCCACACCCGATGTATTCACTGACGACGAGGCCTTTTCCCGGAGGTCACCACCTCCTCCCCCTCCTCTAATCTCTCCGTGCTGTGTCAGCCGAAAACCCCGTCATCAGATCTCACCTCATTTTCCACACCTCTAATCCTCACGGCTCGGCTCTGTGCACGCCGCGACCCCCTCTGCGTGTCGGGGAATCCCGGCATCCGTCCTGCAGCGTCTCTGCAGAGAGCTGGCGCGCTGACGCCTCCGAGGAACTCACGCTCGTGTGTTAGCAGAGTTTAAGAGGACGGCTGGAACTGCAACCAGCGACTCCAGCCAACTCTGCAGGCTGCTCTGTAATCCTCTTAGTGCGAGACCCCGATGAACGAGGTCTTCCTCTCCTTATCAGCAGCCTCCTCGTCTTCTGCATGTAACCTGCTTCCTACATATTCCACACAGGGCTTAAAAACACCCTGCGTTAGCCCAGCATCACTGCCTTTTTTATTTAAACACACAGTTTTATGTTTCCTGCAATCGACTCAACGCGGTCTGACTTCAGGAGCAAAGATGTGTGCATAAAAATCATGTTGTTAACTCTTTGAAACCTGGAGCAACATCCCTTTGCTGCTTTCAAACATCGTTTACAAGTATTTAACCCTCTGAAATCTGAGCAATTTGGTGCAATTTATTTCAAAACATGGAGAAATAAAGTCAGTTAGCAACTTCATAAGAAATGGTGTACAAATTACAAGAAATTAGTAGATTTAGATAATCTTTTTAA
>NW_024630585.1:0-3377 GCF_008729295.1 Plectropomus leopardus
TTATTATTATTATTATTATTATTATTATTATTATTATTATTATTAAAGTTTTTGCCGGGTAGCTCAGTTTCAGACGTTCTGCTCGTCCGAAACGAACAACTTCCAAATAAAGTGTGACTTATTACAGACGAGGACTAGAACAGGCAGGAGACATATTTTGTGAAGGAAGAAGGTTTTTTGAAATCATGCACGTCAAGAATAAAGTCAGAAGTATTATTATTCCCAACAAAATGACAAATGACACAAAGCCACATTTCTCCAGAGTAAACTGCAGTATGACAGAGGAGAGAACTCTAGTGGTTTTAGTAAATTTCATGACAGTAAAGTGAGTTTTAGGGAAGATGCCAAGCATCAGGTTTTATTTTTTTTTTTAAAAAGTGCTGTAGCATGAACACAAGGCACCGTTTATTTTGTGAAGTGAAAGTCATTACAGCAGACTTGACAACAGAGACGCTACTGACTGTAATAGAAATTCCCTTTTTACATGTAAAGGCACAGTTTTTCCTAAATAAGTTCAAGTCTGTCAGTATCTTTCCATTTTTGTGTCATGCGTTGTCTGTAAGTCTCACAAAGCTGACTTTATTCTAGAAATTTTATTTCAACTCAATTCCAGAAATATCCACTTTTTTCCTAAACATTTTGACTTTTTTCTCGACATTGTATTTCAACATTATTCTCTACGTGCATGATGAAAAAAAGAGAATTTCTGCTGCCTGGTGCTGATCCTCCGCTGTGATCTCAAGTCTCAGTAATCTCTTTGTATTTGCCTGCACAGTTTGTGCCGGCCAGCAGGCGGCGCTGCTGCGGAGGTTTTGATGAGGCTGAATGCTGCTGCACCTTTAAGCCTCGTCGGCTGCTGCTGACGCGCCTCCAGACTCTCGGTCCTGATTGGCTGCTGCTTCAGGTGAAAGGTGAGAGGAAGCAGTGAGTTCAGTGAGGAGGAGAGCAGGAGACTGATGTGAGTAAAACGAGCTCAAACTGAGGTCACTTTTACAGATTCAGACTCTAAATTCAGCTGAAAATGTTTTGTTGTTTGTAGGAAATGAGACTTTCAGGAGCACAGAAATTCACGTTTAAAGAGTTTTAGTTTTTGTGCTTTTTTCAGCTTTCACACATTTTGGATGTGATTTTTTTTGTTGCGGGTGTAAAAACAGGCCTCTCTGCGGCTGCAGCATTTTGTATTTGATGTCTGCTTTTATATCAGAGCAGCTACAAAAACTCAATTTATCAATTATTATTATTATTATTATTATTATTATTATTATTATTATCTGTATAAGGTTTTGTTTTCTTTTGTATATTTATTATCACATAAGAATCCTCACAACTGACAAATACTTTCTTTGTAAAATGTCATGATTTATGGAATAACTAACTTGTTGCTATTTTTCTGTCATTTTATTAATTTCAAACCATTTAAAAGTTACCAAAACCAAACTGCTGAGTCTTTGTGCAGATGATCGTCTGCTCAGAGGCCGTACAAGGTTCTGTTTTCTGCCTCTGTGTTAAATTTTATTTTTTTAGTACTAGAGCGGCTTCGTTTTTCTAGTAATCTGCAGGAATTCTGTAAATGAATTGCCTCTGAATATGAGATGAGAATTTCATGAAAAAAAGCAGAAATCAAGCCTTAAAATGTAACAAAGCGACAGAGATTTGCAGCTCTGTTCAGTTAGTTAATCTCGTCTTTGTGTTTAAAGACGTTCAGGAAACAGCAGCAGACACGATGCGGTCTGAGCGGCTCTCGGTGAGCGCGGCGTGAACGCAGCAGCTCTGCTCCCTCCTGCAGACGGATGACGGCAGTGACGTGGCGACGCGCTCAGGGCCGCGGCTTGATCATGTGATGACTCTTCATGTAGAAAAGCAGCTGCAGAGTTCAGAGGCCGCAGATGACAAAGCACAGAGAGAAGCTGATGAACCGGCTGCACACGGGACATCTTTATTTATTCCCCCTTTTTTTGGCGCCCTGCACTGATTTCATTTGTCGGCAGTTTGTGGGTCGCCGACTTTTATTCTCTCCAAACTTTTAGAGTAAAAGGTGACTGTTTTTTATGTCTCCTGGAGGAAAATTACCATCAAACTATGTCAGGAATGTTGTGGGCGACGGTGAGAGCGATTCGGGTTCATTCGTTTCCAACATCACGGCCTCGACGCGAGTCTCACAAAGAGAACTCAAAGTTCCTCTTAAAGGGCATTTTAATGTAGTGTTGTAATCTTTTTATCTCCGCTCCGACAGTCTGAACTTTGACCCGACAAACAAAAAGAAAACCTCAGAAGGACAAACTTTTCTTTCATCTTTTTCCTCAAGACACATCTTTTCACGCCAGCGTTTCCGCAGATGAACCTGAAACACGAGGAGCGGCTTTGATTTCCTCCTTTCTACCTTCCTGTTGCACTAGTGAAAGATTCAGAGTCAAAAAAGACACCAGGTGAAACACTTTAAACCCCTCAAACGTGTAAAATAAGATTTGATACTTTTCAGATGAGAGATTATTTTTATATTCCCTCGTAGAAACTTCCCAGGAGCGCGTTAAAGGGACAGCTCACATCTTTTGTGCGTGAGCTGCTGATCCGTCGTCAGTCTGTCACCTGCAGTAGATATCAGTCAGTTCTTCAGGTGTTTGGATGCTTCTCTGTCCACAGCAGCACATCGGCTCCCGCTTTATTCCCAAAACTGTGTCGACGGACATCTGCTGCCGGTGACACGCCGACTGTCGAGAAGCGCCCCGCTTTAAAACAGCCAAACTGTCCCGTTATCTTGTGTTTTTGTTGTTTTCCTTGTTGCTCAGCGTGTTCGTGGGTCCGTGTGCAGACGGTCGTCGTGAAGCCGCCGTGGCTCCGAGTGTGTTTGTGTCACGCAGCAGGCGGAGGAGCTGCAGACGTGCAGCTAAATCACATCCAGACGTTAACGTGAGCTTAAAGGCCCTGAGAGTGCAGACGCCGTCAGCTGGCTTTATACGCCGCAGATCAGCGTTGGTCAAATGCGTGTTGAGATTTATTCAAGAGAAAGCACAAAATAAGTTTTAATCGTCTGAAAGTTCAGATCTGAGAGCGCACAGTCACCTAACTGCAGGACCACCTGTGAGCACAAAATCATTTCGAACCTTTTGAGAATTGATAAGAATTGTCAAAAAATCCTCTAAAATGCCACATTCAGACACCAAGACCTTCAGAAACACAGCAGAAAAAGCCACGCTGGGATTTGGTGTCAAAACTTTTGAAATTTGGACATTTCTGTAAGAATTGGCATTTTTTGGCGATTGGATGGCGAGAACTTGTGTCTTAGAAACTGCTCAGAAGCCCCCAGAAATCCTCGTAATCCATCAGGGGCCTCATGTACAAAGACTTGCGTGGATTTCCTACTGAAACATGGCGTACGC
>NW_024630586.1:0-5251 GCF_008729295.1 Plectropomus leopardus
ATGCACTGAAAGCCATGAAACTAAAGCAGAGCCTGCAAACTCTAAATCTAAGTACTTTTTTTGTTTTGAAAATGTCAAATGTAAATGAATTTTGGCCTTTTTTTCCTTTTGAAAAACGTTGGCGTGTTTTTTTTTCTAAGTAAATCTAAGATTTAACATGGATCTATTTATTTTTTTATAGCAAACATTAAAAGGGCATTCTTCCTAAATAAATTAATAGATAAATTAAATCTGTCACAAATCTTCAAACAGTGGAATATTCGGGTCCAGCCCTACATGTCGTATCATCAGCAGGACTCCAGACTGCTAAATACTGAACACAACTTCAGTGTTTTTACTCAAACAGAGACTTTAAATCCCGTTTTTTTAACAAACTCTAAACACAGATTGTCACATCATTAATTAAACTTCATTCACTTGGAAAGCCACAGCCTTCAAAATGCCACGCCCTAATCACTAATTATTCTCACTCATGTCTCATCTGTTCAGATATATCCAGAAAAAAAATGAAGACCGATATATACGATAAATCCACAGTATTATATCACAATATGGCTCTATACAGTACATACCAAATACTCGCAGCCTATTTTGGGGCGAGAATACCCTGAACATTTGAATCTTTAACGTGTCCTCATGACACCAAAACATATAAAAAAAACAATATTTGGTATGTTAAATTAATTACACCAGTGTTTAAGTGATGCTCTGTGCAAGATACATATTCATATGAAATGTATATGTTTGGAAGAATCATTTTTGAGAAGAGAGAACATGGATTTGAGAGCACAGTTTCATTTTGAGATTTGTGAGTTTTGACGAATTGATTGACTTCAGTTTTGTGTTTATTTCTGAGCTGCAGTTACAGTAAACGTATTTAAACAAGTGGGAAAAATTTACGTTACATTGTTGTTATTGGTTGATTTTTATTCCAAATTTTTTAGTTTTAAGCATTTTTGTCACCTTTTTTTTTTTATATTATTATTATTATTATGTTTCTGTGTCTTTCTGACGTTCACATGAACCCACATGCAGCTGTCATCTCTCTCCTCTCTGTGTGTCAGCACATCCAGTGTGTGTTTGGTACCGTCTGTCTTTGCTTCACGTGTCCATGTGTCCATGTGTCCATGTGTCCGTCTCCTCTGATGGGTTCAGTCTCATGTCTCCGTGTTGGTGCTGTTGATCGTCATCTTCATCTCTGATCGACAAAAACAACCAGAGAGAGAAAGAAGATCAGCTGAAGAGAGAAAAACTTCATAATAAACCGAGTCACATGTTTACACCCACTAAAGGAGCTCGAAGTAAAAATGCTTTCACACGTTCGGATGTTTGATTTTGGAATTACTGACCTGATGCACTTTAAATATCTGAATACCTCCAGCACATCAAGAATTTTATGTTGTGTGCATCTTTGTATCATTCAAACCAACATCATGAATGATATCATAGCATCTGTAGACAGCTGCTATGATATCATTCATGAAATCTTTGCAATGAAGACATTTACCTTTTCAGCAAGGCTTCGGGAAGTTAAATTTGAAGAAATGTATATTTTCCCGAAACACCCTTCTTTTGTTTAAATATGTTTATTAAACTCTTTATTTTTATTTCTGGTCATTCGTTTTCTTTGTTGTTTCATCAATGTAAAAACACACCTGGAAAAAAGGTTCATTCTGTAAAAATACTTAAAAGAAATTGACTGCATGACTTTTGCTAAGAAGTGAAACCAAATAAAATTTTAAAATAATGATATTTCTTGTAATAATTTCTTAAGGTGAAAAAATGCTGTATTCGTAGAAAAAAAAAGAAAACTTTCTAGTTATGTAAGATTGTGTCTCAAGCCAGGCTAAAAATAGTAATTGATGCAAAGCGGAGACAGAAATCATGATTTAATTATTTGTGAAAATTTGTATTGGTTTATTAAGTTATTTTATTTAAAATACTTTTTAATTTGGGAAAAACTAAAAAAATTAAATATAACAAGACATCACTCTTTTTTTTTACTTTTATCCGAAGTCTCATTTTTTTAATGGTGTGAAAAAAAGAGTTTTTGAAATAATGCAAATATCACACATGTAATCTCACACTAATATTAATTCCTCCTGCTTATAGTGAACTGTTCAGTTCAACTTGTTTTTACTTTTTGATTCGTTTTCAAAATAATTTCTATGTTGCAGTGCCAAAAAAAAACAGAATAAATCAACAATGTGAAAAGGGATTAATATTTTTACCCCACACATTAATTTGTGAAGAAACGTGAGGAGGCGAAAAGACAAATGAAAGGAGAGAGGAGGACACAGAGGAAGGATGGAGGAGGAGGTCAAAGGGAGGGAAGAGGAGCCGAAAGGAAAGGAGAGAAGGGGCGATGATGGATGGGAGGATAAAAGAAATGAGACAGGAGGGATGAGAGGAGGGTAAAGGGCAGGAGGTGACATGAAAGAAGAGATCAGAGGAGATGAAATGAGAGGAGGAGGTTAAAGGGAGGAAAGAGGAGGAGGAAAAAGTTAAAATGAAAAGAGGAGGTGAAACTGTAGAGTGATGCTGGAGGAGGAGAAAGAGGAGAAAGAAGAGGAGGAGGAGGAGGATGAGAAATCTGATCTGAAATCTATGAATGTTTGTTTGTATCTTCAGGCGCCTCCGTATTATTCTGCACTTTCTGTCATAATTATTACTTTAAATGTTAAACTGTAAATCTGCAGCGATTTTATATTGTTTATATCAGTCAAGTTTTCCTCCAAATGTAGCACAAAGTTCAACCACATTTAAACAAAATCTGTAAATCTGTAAAAAACAATAATAAAAAAAAGAAAATAATAATTTGTTTCTATCCATGACTGTGAATATTAAAGAGATTTTAGATGAAAGGGGAAAGAAATGTCCAAAATCTCCAGTGTGTCAGATTTAAGGGGACTTTTGGTGTCTAGCAATTGAGAACTGATTTTTACCAAAAAACTTCCAGGACTTCTCCATGACTCTGAGGCCAGTTTTAAAGACCATATATTCTCGAAAATGACTGTTGATACTCATTATCTGTTCTTCTAAATTAAAAAAAAACGTAACCAAAAAAAATAAACAAAGATACCAAAATGTCTTCTTCAAAAAGTGCCAAAAATTAACTTTCCTGACGAGTATGTTATATGTCACACTAGAGGCTGACGCTGTTGCGTCAAACCACCTTAGTTTCTGTGATGCCAGTATGCTGTCTAAAATCCCACACTGGAGTCACATGATGCAGCTGTTGTGTGGTTCTGTGTAAAGACTTCAGAGAGACTCTGTAGAGACTCTCTGTGGAGAAAAACACCAGTGTTTGATTTGTCCGCTCTGGGCTCCTGTAGAAACACGGCGGTACAATGTGGCGATCTCCGTAGACGAGGAGCTGCTCTCGATGTCGATATAAATGTCTCATTCTCAGGTAACAAAAATACAACCATTCTTATTTTCAGCTGATTAGAAACTAAAGAAAACTTTCTGATAATATATCCCCCTAAATTTAACATAATGAAAGTACAACAGCATGGCATTAAAATGTATTTAAAGTAACCCAAGTAAAAGTACTCATAATGCAGAATTACACATTTCAGAATTAAGTAGTTTTTACGGCTACATGATATGCACAACAATCACAATTATTATTTTGACAGATTCTGCTGTTTTGATTGAGCTAAAAAAAATTTAAAATGATGATGGTGATGTGATATTTGCTGGTGTCGGTGCTAAACAAGCCTCCCTTTACATATCCCGAGGAATCTCTGCAGAACCACTACCTTAATAAAATAATAATAATAATATTTTTGAAAATATCATGTTACTTATTATTATTATGATATAAATGTGAACTCTGAGATTAGGAAAAGCAGCGAGGAGTTAACTGTCCAGTCGGTGTGATTCAAAGAGCTCCAGCTGAAGCTGAAATGAAGGAAAACTTGGTGGAAATCGGAGGTTTGTGTTCGTTTTTCTGTATGAATGTGAGGAAGGTTACAGCCTCCTCGTGCTTCATGTACGTCATCATTTATTCACTCGCTCTGCTTTTATCCACACAACCACCGTTACTCCTCACACAACAGGAAACACTTCTTTTTCTCAGTCTCTAACACGTGCACTCTGCCGTCTGCTCGGTTCGTGTTTCTCTGCACAAACAAAAAATAAATTATAAAATAACACCAGACTTATGCTTTAATGTGGGCGGCATCTAAACGCTGTAAACTGTTATTCTTGTATTAGTATTGTGACATAACTGCAGTTATTTTCTGTCGAGCACAGAGGCTCCCGCAACCCGAAAAACACTGTTCCCCTGTGGTGGATATTAAAAAAAAAAAAGCAAAGAAACATCCGAAAAGTGAGCTGAGGACTCACCGACAGTCACCGAGCCACGAGGAGGTCGATGCCACGAGGTTTCCAAAAGGGACTGCCTGAGAGAAAGAAGGAAACCACACATCACTATTGGATTTTATGAAATGGATCGCACATCATTGGACAGTGCATCTTGTGGCGAATATTTTGATATCAGACACATGGGGTCACGTGGGCGGAGTCCCGGGATACTGAGGGGGAAAAGACGTGTCACCGTTTCCTGCTGCTCTAACACATTAATGGCACATTCAGGGTGTCAATGAAGGTCCTCACAAGTACAGATAACACGGACGTGTGTGAGGGCAGGACGGTGATGTAACCGGGCTCTCTGATCGCCCCGGGAAACCAGGGGGGTTGCCACGGCGATCCCCACGTCTGACAGAGGAGGGAGAGCGCGGCTGAGAGAGTGGAGGTGGAAGTAGGGTTACAGTTTAAAAAATTCACGAGTTTTCTCCTGCAGCAGTCCGCTAAATATAGACCGAGGGCGTGAGTGTGAGTGTGAGTGTGTGTGTGTGTGTGTGTGTGTGTGTGTGTGCGCCAGCGTGAGTGTGAGTGTGAGTGTGAGGGCGTGTCTGTGTGTTTATGTTTGTGATGACAGAATCCGTCATCTGTTTGTTTTCGCAGAAGAACCCGACATCATGTCTGACAACACGCTTCCTGGAAAAAAAATTGAAAAAAAAAAAAACATACTTAAGTGTATTTTTGTCGTCACCAGAGAGGACAGTGAACGCATCATGAGAGAGGATGTAAATGCCAGATTTTTGACACACTGAATCAATCATGGAAGACAATAAACAAGTCATGTAGGAGGACAAATTAACGCACTGCAGAGGAAGACAGTAAAGGCAACACTGGGTAGACACTGAATACATCATCAGTGAACAGTACAGTGAATGCATCA
>NW_024630587.1:0-2042 GCF_008729295.1 Plectropomus leopardus
TTGTTGGTTCAAGACCTACTCTTCACAAACTTTTTGGGTTTTTGTTAGATGTTCTCAATTGCATCCATAAACATAGACTGACAGACATACTCACAGCTCACTGTGGCCTAGTGGATAGTGCAAAGAGCTGTGACTCAAAAGGTTCTTGGTTCAATACCACCACAAGACATTTTTCAATTTCAATTTCCACATGTTTTCTGTGGCATTTATGAGAGAAACCGAGAAATGTTGGGGTGCGAAAGATGGTGAAGTGACAAGGCGCGTGCCTTACGTACAAAAGGTTGACAGTTCAAGACTGACAACGAACGAGATTCCAAAAATGGTGACAAAAGTGAGCTAAGCCCCGGTGTGACCGAACGAGATTCCAAACACAGAACACCTCCCAAGGGATGGTGGAAAGACAGTGAGCTAAGTGAAGAGTGAACGAGATTCCCAAGAACGGTGACAGTGACGGTGACAGTGAAGGTGCGAGTGAAGGTGAGAGTGAAGGTGAGAAGGGAAAGAGAAAGAGAGAAGGGAAAAGGAGTATTGCAAAAAATCTTTTTTTTTGCCTTTTTTTAGTGAAAAAAGCACTATTTTTAGCAAATTTGTTACAAGAGGTTTGAACAGGCCTTGAACCCGTGATCTCTTGATCACTGTCCCATTACTTTGCCACTACACCATCCGTGACACATTAAGTATTTAACGGAAGTTCTATATGAATGTGAAGTGGTCAGCGATGCTTAATTTTTTTTTTAAAGAGTGTAGAGGGGATAAATACAATTAAAATATAAAATTTAAAATTAAACAATTGGGATAATTACAAAAACCCAAATTTCTTGTTAACAGAGCCATTTTTGTGATGGCAACACAAACCAAAAGATACATTTTAAAATGTTTTGTTTAAATGTTTAAAATTTTCCAATTATGTACAAATTTGATCACTAATCAAGTTGTTCACTGAAAAAGAAAGCATCATTTTTAAAGCAACACTTTTGTCCTAATTCAGATTAGTTCAGTTTGCTAAGATCTGGCAGTACTTAAGTGTACTACAGATCCTCGGTGCACTCACTGGTACAGACGGATAAACTGAGGATGAGGGTTGACGGGGTCCAGGGGTCCGTAGATCATGTGCACTGAAAGACAGAAAGGGAGGACAGGTTAAGGAGGTTTATACAATCACAAATTTAACCAAGCATTGTAGTTCCACGTGAGTTATGACAACCATAACAGTCTCACCCATAACGCTAACAAACGTACTTCCTTGTTTGTGGTTTCCAAGATGCAGACGTGCGACACGAGTCTCAATTTACCAACAAAATATACTGCAAAAAACTGCAATTGGGATGCCGCAGTGCTCTGCAGATAAAGTGTTTTGCATCGCTCAGACACGTGGAGGTGGAATACAAACGACATCGACTGACAAACATTTTACGATCGTAAAATACACCAAGTGCGGACTGAAATGCGCCCACAACAGACGAGCCAAATTACCACGACAAACAAACGCCGATGCATCCACATCTACTGCACGTGGTAAAAGAATCAAGGTGAGTTGGACTAAATTTTCCCCTTTTTTTCGATAACGTTTGTGCATTTCTGCAAATTTGCATGCGTGCATTTTGCAATGCAATGACAGGAGCAGGTGAAAATAGCATAAAAAACGATTTTTAAAATGGTACAATTCGTTAAAATAAACAAAGCCAAGTTGATTCAATGAGAAAAAAAAACACTGTTTAGAGTTAGCCATCGCTGCACTAAAGTGTTGGACCGACTAGTTTTGATGCCGTTAAATGTGATCTGAGCACTTACATGTATCTTGCAGGAAGCCGCCGTGTTTCCCTCACTGCATAACACGTCAGTCTGGTACATGTGCTCATTGAAGTACTATACTGTCATTTTTTACTCCTATTTTTCAAGGCATACTACACAATGACATTTTCTGTTATTTTGTTTTCTGTTACTTTTTTGGACAACATAGTATACTATAACTTAGTTGTGTTATTTTGGACCACGTACTATTGTATGACTTTTTTGTGCTATTTTAGACCACATACTATAGT
>NW_024630588.1:0-1188 GCF_008729295.1 Plectropomus leopardus
TCGTCTATGCTCTTTGTGAATCTAAATCCCCACGATATTAAAATAATCAACAAAGCAATGTCAGATTTTATTTGGAACGGCAGGAAACCTAAGATTAAATTAACAACACTACAGCTCCCCAAGGAACAAGGTGGGTGGGGCCTTCCAAACATAGAGTATTATATACTATCTTTGCAAGCCAGGATTATTTCCACATGGGTGAATGAATGTTTAGATTTCCCTTGGTTTGAAATAGAGTTGGCTGTTTGCAGACCTTTCTCTCCAGTGAACATGCTGGACAGGGGTCTGAAGGAACTACCACACAAAGTTACAAATAACCCCTTAATGACTAATGTGTTGTGGGCCTGGAGAAAGCTTAGGAAAATATTTAAGAGCACTCACCCTCTTCATCTTATAACAACTTTGACAGATAACCCAGAACTCTCACCACAACAAAGAGGATCAGATTTTACAGTCTGGCGGAAGGCAGGTATTGTAAGAGTTGTCAATCTCTTTGAGAATGGCAGATTTAGATCATTTGAGTCACTACAAGGTCAGTATCATATATCAAATAAAGACTTCTATAAATATCTACAGGTCAGACACTTTGTGTATAAGAAGAGCAATTCATGGGAAATCTCAAGCGATTCACACTCATTTGATAGATTTTTTCTTAATTATAAGCAGCAAAAACACTTCATATCTAAATTTTACTCTGAGATGCAGAGTCTGAACTTAGGTAAACTTTCATGGTTAAAAACATCCTGGGGTACCTCGCTCAAATGTGTAATAGATAATGATGTATGGGAGGACATTTTACGATTACCTTCCAGGATTTCAATCTGCAACAGATATAAAGAGTTACAGTATAATATTGTACACAATATATACATATCTCCATATATCTACAGTAAGTATAACGCAGGAACTTCAGAAAACTGCCCCAAATGTAAGTCTCATGTAGGTACTAGGTTACACTGTTTGTGGGAATGCGAAAAAATTCAGTTGTTTTGGAAGGCAGTTTGCTCAAGTATTGGTATAGCAATAAGTCAACAGGTGCCAGTAAACCCACTTCTATGTCTGCTAGGGAAGGCCCCTGGTCTTGGTTTTCTGAAAGAAAACGAGGACGTGATTCAGTCACTTTTAATGCTAGCGAGGAAAGCCATAATGGTAAAATGGGTTGGAGAAGACCCCCCTTCCATTCGTCTG
>NW_024630589.1:0-3431 GCF_008729295.1 Plectropomus leopardus
TGTGTGTGTGTGTGTGTGTGTGTGTGTCTAGCGCTGTGCTGTGCTGCTGGTTATTTGTGCAGGCTTTAGTCAGCACTCACACACACAGACAAGCACATAGACAACCACACACGTTAAACACGCTCATAACAAGTCTAATTATCTATTTTACAGTTTTGGGAAAGTGTGAACCTGGCTGTTTTTGGTACATTTATAGTTGTACATCTAAAGCGTGCGTGTGTGTTTGTGCGTACAGCGGCTTATTTCCTCTTTCCCTCATTCCCTTCATTCTGCTTCTATCATATTGCGTTTCTTTTTCTTTCAACTTTTTTTTTTTTTAATCCAGGCATCAGCAGCCAACATCCTTCATCTCCTTGGTGTTTTTTTTTCTCACATTATGTAGCGTACCTGTTCATCTCATCTGACTAAATTTGCCTCGTTAGCTTTCAAGAACATGCTCGTATTTGGGAGGGCAAATCACACAGAATCCCATCAAATACTGCGTTGCTGTGAGGTGAAATCTTTGTAGCCTTGAATGATTCAACCCTTCAGCAACTGCAAAACATTCAGTTATATTTTGCTGTGTTGATGTGTGCAAAGAGTATTCAGTTCAGCTTTTGAATTGGTTTCATTCAGTTATATAAGCTCTTGGGTGAATTTTCCATTCAGATCCAAGTGTTCAATAGGCAGTTAAGTTACAGTTACAGATCCATTCTTTAGCAAACAGTGACAAAAGAATTGCACCTTTGCTATCACACTGTTAAGAATCATAAGTGAATGATGAACCATGAGTGGCAAAAACCAGCACATTTTTATGATAAAACATTCCCAATGATACATCCCAAGTAGTCTTGTCAGTTTGAATTTAGGCACCACCTATCAAAAATGCTCTCTCTCTGTTGCCCCAAAGTCTTTGTCACTAATCAAAGATATAAAACTCATCTTTGATTCACTGTTAGAAAGAGCCCCTTCATCTCATTGTTCAGCATGCCAGATGTGCAGGACGAAAAGCATTCACACTTCACATATAAGTGAAGTTAACTAATAGGGAACTTTTTTTTTTCTCAGTGTTCTTGAAGACATTTTGATGACACACACGTCAACTCTACTTTCTGCAAAATGTGATTGCATTTTGCCTTATTCACTTTACACTTTGCACAATGCCATATGCTGACCTGCAAAAGCTGGGCTGTTTTGTGCATGTCAGTGTACTCCTTGACCACTACAACATCTGGTGTTGGTATACAGATGTGTAAAAGGACCTAGATTACTGTTGCGGAGAAGCGAGGTTGGACACAGGAATGTTTGTACATTCTCCCCATGGATGGGAAATATTGATGTCCTTTGCTATGAATTCTACACACACACACACACACACACACACACACACACACACAGACAAAGCGCGATAAAGCGAGATTAACTATCAGAAATCTAAAAAGAGAAAATAAATAATTTCAGATTTCTTTCAGCATCTCTGGAGGGAAAAGTTATTGTTTGCTAATCAGAGAGAAAGATGAAATCATCAAAGCAATACTACAGTCCACTGAGTCTGCCTGCATCTCCATGCTCAGTTTGCTTTCTCATTTCTTCTTCATCCCCCCTGCTTTTTCTCTGTCTTCTCCTTCTCTATTTAGTCTTCATCTCTTCTTTTTTTCCTAAGACGCTCTCTTTTACACATTCCTCTTTCTCATCCTCTTATTGCCCTTTTTGACAATTGTCCTGTATGGTTTTACGATTTGAGCCTGTTATTTTTTCTAACATCTGAGCAGCAAAAAGAAATGCAATTTGTTTCAGATTGGACTTTTACATTTCGTAATTTATGAAAATGCAGCCACCAAGAGAATAGCACAATCCAGACAAACAAATAGTCTGCTCTGTTGTTGCCATTGTTTTGTATGACATGCTTCCTGCTGCTAGATGCTACAAATAGGAGGAAAAAAACAGGATTGAGCATCCATGCAGATAGAAAATGTGCTCTCATTTAGCGCTCTTGAGTTGTTTCTGTAACAACCGGTGTCATAATGGAAGCAGATGTTTACTCAGTGTAATCACACATATTCAACGTTGTTATTTGCAAATTACAATGAGGACATTTGGCGTTTAAGATTAGATTTGAATCCAAATTAGATTTTTTGGCCTTAGGCTCTTTATGGATTTTTCTTCTTCTCTTACCTCACATGTAGCATATATTCTCTCCTTGACTGTCTCTTAATTATGATCATATTGTATGTTTTTTTTTTTTTTTTTTTTTAGCTGAGGCATTAAATTGAAAACGTTGGCTTGCCTCTGCGGTCCTGTTGCATTATCTTTGTAAAGCTTATTAAGAAATAATTAACCTAATTCACTTTTGCTTTAGGCAGAGTATCCCAGTGGTATTTTATAGCACTGACTTACAACAATGAAAAGAGAGATAGTTGACAGTGCGAAAATGCATTTGGGAAATGGAGACAGAATTATTAATAACATTGCACTGTTGCACTGGGCATGCAAGTCATTACTATGGCATGATTCAGGAGTACTTATTTGAAATACCAAGCTCAGGAAAAAAAAAATAGATAAAAATAGGCTTGTACAGTTTTATATAACCTTCACTTGAACATTATAATTATGTTATTATTATAATTATGTTGACATTAGGCTCTGAGCCTCTGACTGATTCTCATGAATACAGTCCTGCAGGATCATCCACATGCAATAAGCATCTTATCGACAGTGTTAGGGGTAAGGTATGACGTAAGTAGCATATAACTGTCAACAGTAACAAAATGTTATTTTGAATGTTATGAAGAAGCTTAGAAAATAAAATTGATTTTCTTTTTTCTCCATAGAATAAAATAGAACACAATAGAATATGCTTACACAGAAGCAAACAGTAAAGTAGTCAACCCACCAGTTGTTAGAGTTAATATTTTTCATGAACCTATGGAGTCTCTTCACTCTAACATGCAGTAACAGCATTAGAAACTTTATGCAGAAGTTTATTTTAAATAATTATTAAGTGATGCCATACACAATAGAGTCCACTGAATTATTTTTTATTTCATTGTCTGCAAATTTGACAATGGTTTAGTTTAGCTTTGATTAGCTGTAAAACAGAGAACAATACACAGTACATGCAGTGTCATGATGCATCTTTGCGAGCAGATTCAGACATGTGTAAACATTTGAGCTCAAGTGGTTTGATACCAAGTAATGCGATAAAATACAGTATGATTAATCTGGAGTTGGTGACAAAAGGTGAAACGTCGTGCCATTTATCTAACAGGACCAAACGTGCTTCCGCTGCTCCTCCAACCAGCCTTTCATTTCCTTCTGTCCATCTTTGCTCTCTGTTGATAATGATCTTGGCAGGCCACAATGAATAATGTACACTTACCGTAATGGTCGGAAGAGGTTCAGAGAACACACACACACACACACACACACACACACACACACACACACACACA
>NW_024630590.1:0-1357 GCF_008729295.1 Plectropomus leopardus
TGACCTGCTTTTTGCATTTGTGACTATTGTTATCCCATTTAGTCTTACTTTCATATCTTACGTTAAGATTTTAAATGTTTGTCTAAATACGTCTAAAGAAAACAAGCAAAAAGCCATTTCCACTTGTACACCTCAGGTTGTCTCATTGTCAAACATGTTTGTCGGCAGCATGTTTCACTTTCTGGATTCCAGGTTTGATGTGGCCCTTATACCGGATAAAGCGCGCATTTTTTTATCTGTTTATCTACTCATTTGCCAACCAATGATGACCCCCTTTATTTATGGATTTTACCTACCAAAAATAAGACAATCATGTAAACATTTTTTTGTTTGATGAAGAATAATTATATAAGAGTTTGTTGGGGGAAGAATGGGGGAAGGGGGGGGGGGGGGTCTCCCAGAATCTGGTTTCAAATTCATAGACAAACACTCTACAAAGCTGCACACATTGTATATTCATACTCTGTTCAAAAGCAGTTTTTGTGATATGCAGATTTTTTTGTTGCAGAGAATTTAATGTGCATTTGTGATGTTAAACCACTGACTTATCTGTAACTCCTACAATGATGAACTTTAAGGAAAACAAAGGTCAGACCAATAACCTATAAGGGGAATTTCAATATTATTACAGCAACCTTAAGTCATTTTAGGGCAGTTGATTAAATAAATGAATATTATGCACATTTACTATGAATTTTGATGAATCAATGCTTTTAGCATCAATCAATAGGCTCATTTCTCAGCTTGGCTGTTGCTAATCGAAGTAAACCTCAAGTTCTCTTCTCAACTTAATACTTTTATGTTGTCTGAAAAAAATTCTACTCATAGCATCAGGATTTGAAAATATCAGTCTTTAACAATCTCAAGTGCCGGTGTCACAAATTATACTGAAACAGACAACAATAAATATTGCTCTACCAGTGCTCAAAAACTTCACAAGGTCAGAGATCATTAGATCATAATTGTAAATCTAGTTACTTTCTAAATGGAAACACATTAAAAAATGCCCTCCTTTAGGAGCCTATCTCTTCATAATATGAAACATGGAGTTTCACCCACACCTTGTATTGCACATTACATCTGTGGTAAATCTAAACACATTATGGGACAAAATATTTGAAATACTCTAGGAGGGGAAAGGGCTTGACAAGGTTCATGTAACAAACTCAATAATGTGGCTAAGTAACAACAAGTAAACATAATTTTGTTGGCTATGTATTTTTAAGTATTTCTATTTGTGACCACAAAAGAGGAGTGCCATTGTTCTCTTTTTTTCCATTTTATTGTTGCGCTTCTGCCAGATATGGATAAAAACTACAACTGTAGTGATGCAGTAATGAAAACTGCAAATGCATTT
>NW_024630591.1:0-3309 GCF_008729295.1 Plectropomus leopardus
CACCAGCTATATAACCTCCCTGTTGTTCCTGATGGCACAACACAGCACCATACTGAAGATCATTCCTATGATCTGAAAACAGAGACATTTTAGGGACACATTAAAACATTAAGGGAGCCTCAACCCAAAGAAGCACAACCCGAACGGTTAGAAAGTCTTGCACACTGGAATCATGATTTTGGGTTTGCAACGTTTAACCTTCTGAAACTTGAGTAAATTAGCTGTATTTATTTCAAAACCATGGGGAGAAAGCACTTAGCAACTCGGCAAGAAATTGGCTAAAAAATAGCAAGAAATCAGTCAAAAGATACTAGAAAACCTGCAAACAAGCAAAAAAAAAAAAACTTAAATTAATAAGCGAAAACAAACAGAAGAAAATGACTTTAAGAGGTTAATATGTATTATATATATATTTTTTTTATTTGTGTGTGTGTGTGTGTAACATAATTTTAAAAACATAATTATAAGAATTAATATGTAATAATTGCCCCCAACTAACTTTCAGGTCATTTTCTTATTACTTAACTATTTTTTAAGCAATTTACACAACATTTCTTGCCAAGTCCCTCATTGCCTTTCTCCCATTTTTATTTTTTTTTATTTTTTAGAAGTTTAAATGCTTGTGAAAGATGTCTAGATGCAAAACTGATCAATCAATCCAGATGTTTAAGGGTTAAAGTGTAAATTCTCACCATTACTCCAGCGATCCCAATCCCAATGTATCCAATAATATACAGCTTTTCATTGAAGAAGGCTGTTATTGCAGTGAGACAGTCCTAAAAACAATAAAACATTAATATAATGAATAACAGCTGTTGCACTCAGTCTTTATGTGAGTGATCTCATATATCTCACACACCACTGATCCAACACTAATTTACTGCATATAGTTTGACCTTAAATCAGTGCTGTACTGCCACCATGTGGGCATAAAGTGTTACTGCAGGTGCGATGGGATGGTTTACCTGGGTGTTCTCCTCAGCCTCTGCACAAAGCGCCGTAGTTGTTTCTGATGTGGAGCCTCCGCAGCAGTTCAGCTGGAAGTGTGAGAAGAAGAAAATTATAGAATTGTGACATTTTTGGTGTTTATAGTGACAACCATGTGAAAAGGGAGAGGTTTTACTCACAGTTTTGTGGTACATGAATGCGATTGCGGTCCCATTGGGATTGGAGACATCAGCGATGGAGCTGCTGTAAAACTTTTGGACTTCCTCAACAATCTATGAATGAGAAAAGATGATTCAAAATTTACATTACATTGCGTACACACGACAGTCTAATTTAAAAAGTTAAAGGTGCTGTTGATAACATTGGTCACTAGATGTCACACTTTCTCCTTTCGCCCTCTATTGCATTAACGTCGCCACATTGCTGTTGCTTAACCCTTTGAAACCTGAGCATACTGACTTGATGTCTTTCAAAAACATAAGAAGAAGAAAATACCTGAAAAATATCAACAGAAAGGAAAGCCGTAAACAAAAATAAACAAAGAAATGACCTGAAAAAAACTGCTTGAAATATAGAATTGTGATCGTTGTTATTTGTTATTAATTTCTGGACATTTTTCCCCGTTTTTTTTTCTAAATATGATTTTCTAAATCTACTTTTTTTTCAACTTGACATTTATTGCTAAATTCATCACTGAAGAAAACGATTTGGTCAGGGTCCAAAATACTTTGGAAAAGAGTCTGAATGCAGAAAAGTGATGTTGATCCAGATTTCAGACGGTTAAAGCACAAGTGGCTGCGAGTTTGTTGCACAGCCTGCATATTTGATAGTTTAGTGGACAGGCTCAGTTGTGTCAAGAGGTGAATATTTCATGGTAGAGTAGTGAGTTAAATTTGTAACATGCAGTCAGTTTGGCGGGTGGATTTTAAAATATATATTAATCTACATATTAATCACTCAATACGTCACCAGTGTTTTTAGCTGGTGAGTGAAGCAAATCTTGCAAATAAAAACAGCATTTGGCTGCTGCTTATTTCAGCCCTGTGAATACATACATACATAAACTATAGATTAAGGTTACTTTGTACAGTGTTGTTTCAAGAATGATGTGATGAAATCTAACATTGTGGTAATCTTTCTTAAAATTCTCTGTTAAATTATGTATAACATATATTTAAAATATTTATTAATATGTAGTTCTCTGACTAATTTCTTGCAATTTGCATAGCATTTCTTGCCAAGTTACTAACTGATTTTTTTCCCATGTTTTTAAATGACATCAAACCAATTTCCTCAGGGTTCAAAGGTTAAAATATTTGTGAAAAAAGTCTAAATGCAGCACAAGAAAAGTTATGTCGATCCAGGTTTCAAAAGGTTAATTAACATAATTTCTGTTTTTTGGAAAAGCAATACTTATACTATTTCTATACTTCTACTACTATAATACTATTCCGCACCGTTCTAAAAGCTCTGTGGCTGTATAACTTTTTTTAATTATTCGTCTGTGTAAAAATGTTATAACTTTGCGTGTTGTACCTGTTCCTTGTTTATGAATCCAAACACACCAGCAGCGATCTCAGCTCCAAAGATTATCAGAAGGCAAGCAAAGAACTGCAGAACAAAAAAAGAGGCTTATTAACCATCTTCTGTTGACGGCTATGTTTCATACAAAAACATCAAAAACAACATCATTTTCTTAATGTCGATCTTGACCTCAACAAAAGAGATTTTTGTCAGTTTCTTAATTTTCTTGAAAGTTTCCTGGAAAGAGGTGTGTCGTTAGGTACTGTTTTCTTTATAGGGAATTTAAAGTCAATATTCATCCTTTATTCTCTTTATTATTAGAAACTTTACACCAAATATTTATAATTGTATGCTTGTCTACAGACAAATTTCACATTGTATTAACCTCCTCTGCACTGATTAAAAGACTCTTGGGTGCCCTTGCAATTAAATGAAATTAATTAATAACAATAAAATCCAATTAGACTCTTAATTCCCCTATAATAAGTACCAAATTGCACATAGGTCTTTCCAGGGAAATTAATTGAAATTACTAGATATTATTTAGAAATTAGAAATAATGTTTTCATCAGAAATGCAGAAGGATTAACCCTTTCCACAGCAAACATCTCGACATGTCGTAAGAAAAGCACAGGTGTATTTACTGACATTAGTGATGGCTGCATTCCATTTAGGGGAAGCCCCTTTACTGGGACACTTGATGTCATTAATATTATCAATTGTTTGCTGTGAAAAGGGTTCAACGTGTCACTGTGTATGTTAGATAAGGTAAGATGTAATTTAATTGACTTTTTAGAAGGGAAATTTGGGTGTTTCAACAGCTCAAAGACCAAAATA
>NW_024630592.1:0-1872 GCF_008729295.1 Plectropomus leopardus
CACTGTAAACCCGAATAAGTTAGCAGAACTCAAAAAAAGTGAGGCAATCAGTTGCCACATTTTTTTTGAGTTCACAAACTCAAACATTTGAGTATATCAGAGCTTAAATATTTGGAGTTGATATTACATATACTTTTAAATTACTCATAAATTGTAATTACTGATTAGGCCAACTCAAAAATTGTCAGTAAATGGTACTCAAATAATTCATTCATCTTTCTCATTGCAATAACTCAAGATAACTTAATAATTTCAAGTATGAAAACTCAGGATTTCATGTTCGATGAACTTAACATTTATTAGTTTTTTCTTTCAATTTTCTGATTACACATGACTCAAAAACATTGACTTGCTTAAACTCGAAATCATTTACTTTCACACTTAAATTATTTGTGGCAACTGATTGCCTTAAACATATTAAGTACTATTAACTTAAAAGTAGTAGTGGAAAATATTCAAAATCAGGAAACTGTTAATACAAACATTACCCTTTGAGTTTAGAAGAATTATTTATCCACATCTGTGCCTTGTAGCATAAAATGAAACATAATATTTTAAAGACACAATTACAAAGGCACAATTTGGGCCATCTGGTTGTAAACTTGCAGTGCAGCAATGTTGACAGTTTACAAAACCATTCCCCAAACTACACCTTGTAAAAACAAAATTTCATATTGTAAACACTTAGCATATCGGTTCAACAACAATAAAATGTAAATTACATTAATAACTTGTGCCAGCCATTTGGCTGAAAACCAGTTGAACACTGTGGAGCAGCAACTTGAAAATCAACAGTTGAAAAATAGTCACCGTGGACCATGAAATATTCTTGTTGTGGACTATGCTCCAACAGGGTGAGCCCTCAGAATCCACAACTCCTTTTCAGATCTAGAGTTACACATGTAACATGAGGTCATTTTTGAGAGTCTGTAGCTTTGGTGACAGTTTAGAGTTATCCAGACCAAGCAAGATTTTCTGTGTGAACTCAAACGTGTTGGTCAGTCCCTTCGAATAGGCGAGATGTAGAGCATAAATCAGGCCGAACATTACCAGAAAGGCATCAGCGAGCCTGGGGAGGTCGACCACCACATCACCCTCTAGGATGACGGAGATTTTCGCTGGGTGGTAGTGAACTGGGCTTGTGGCATCGTCACTCACGGTTGTAAGGAGGACCACTGACGCATCCCCCAGGTCTGGCTCATCCATAGCATCCTGAAAAAATGAAAGGGACAATAAAAATATTAAAAACCAAAGAAAAAAATATAATATTTAGTATTTTTGGAAAGAACAGAGGTTGACTGAAAGAGCTGTGAAAAAAAAAAATCTATCTCATACATTTTTAGAGCAGTTGTTTTGAGTGGACAAAATGTCCTCAAGGTTCTCAAAGGATGGATTTTGAAAGAGGGTTAAGGTTTCTAAACATCTTGCCAAATGTTTGCAGTTTGAACACTGGACCATTTACATAAATGTTAATGTGTGTTTTCCTTATACATAAGTAAATGAAATGAAAACATGAGTAGGTTAATTTACAGTACAATAGGCTTGATATTTCTTAACTGGGACTTACCACACATGTTCTGAAAAATCCTGACGCTTCCTCACGCAGATACACAGGAAGGGCATGGAGAATAGTGATACGCCTTGTGTGGACATCATGTACTTCCTAAGAAGATTAAAATAGTGTAAATACTGTGACAAGTTTACTAATCAAACCCAATACCAGTCAACGCATTATATTAGCTACCACAATAATATCTTCCACTAATAACCTGCTGACTTATCTGATGCATTTGTCAAATTCAAACACTTATTTAAACCTTTAAATTCTCAACATTACACAAAGACTGCACCTGTGAAATGTATAATCACCTG
>NW_024630593.1:0-2372 GCF_008729295.1 Plectropomus leopardus
TGCTGACTCTGCCCCAGCGTCAGCCATTACCACAAAATATGACATCAAAATTCTTGCTACCTTTTAAATGGCATACTTCTCCTTTTCCTAGATAATCCATCCACCTGACAGGTGTGGCACATAAAGATGCTGATTAAACAGCATCATTACTACACAGGTGTGCCTGGGAATGGTCACAGTAAAAAAACATTCTTAAAATGTGCAGTTGTATCTCAAAAAAGGACATTTATTGGTGTTTCACTGAAATCCACTTAGACATTCCCATTATCACTAATTTTTAAAAATTCTGACCAAAATTTAAGAGAAATAAGTCTTTGTGTGTATAAATAAAAAATCTTAGATCTTTAACTTAAACATTTGAAAATGGCAAAAACAAAAGCAATCTTTCTTTTCAATCTTGTAATTAGTATTAAAAACGCAGGAAACATCATGCAGTGATGCAATTAAGCTCCAAATCTAACTTAGCAGGGAACTACCCTACGACTACAAGATTTTTCCAGCTGTTTTCTGAGCGAAAGCCATTTACAAAATGCATATTAATCATAGAGAAATAATGTGACAGTCAGAGAGTTTCAACTACAACAGGTTTGATGCCTAGATAACTAGATAAATAAACTAGATAGATAAATAGAGTTGTTTTTAAACCACAGTGCTGCAGGGGGACTAATTGTCCACCTTTTTGGCAAATCTTAAAATACACATAATTTGCACACTAAGTAACTGGCAGATAAACAAAATGGAATAGTGCAACTGAATGTGTTTCTCTGTGTGACAAAAATGACTAAAATCAAAACACTGCACTTGGGGTCCTTACTGATTGAAATGACCAACCCTGCCAGAAATCAGTTAAATGTAACTCATTTAATGAAGCACACTGTTACAGGTTTTCTTTTTTAGACAAACAATCTGATGTTTCTATAGCTCCTTATTGATAAATACCATTGATACTTTGAATTTCCAGATCCCTGGGGGGGGTTAATGGTGACAGCGCTGCTGCTCTGAGGACTGGGATAAAAGGTAAAGAGGTGGTAAATGTATGTGGTTGTTTAATGATTAAGATCTGACAGAAAACACCTGGTGCTGCCAAGTACTGCCTTCTCTCTTCTCTCTTTACTGACTCCCATAGAGTGAGATTCACTCAAAGACGGCTGGTGAAATATACATATATTAGTATATAAACTATGAATTTGTTCATACACAGTTTTCCATTGCAGTGTCCTTGGCAGGGGGAGCACTGAGAAACTGCGGGGCAGTTTCCATTGATCCGGTGCTTACTGAATCCATTTTGCAAATTATGTTTTCAAACTGGCTGAACAGGAATGCCAACACAATTTAGCTGATATATCGGGGTGTTTGAGCACAGACAGCTGAATCTGGGTATTATACTCCTAGAAAACCACCAGTCACACAGACAGGAAAACACAACAAAGACAAAACGTATCGACCAGAAAGGTGCTGCATTCATGATCAATAATAATAAAATAGGCTAAACACTCAAACCTTTTTCTCAACAAATATGATTAGTAAAGGACTGACTGACAAATAGGCCCCTTCCAGAAGACCAAAGCTACAAAATGCAGACATTGATGTTTGCAAGAAAGTATATGTGACAATAAACATGGATTTGTATATGGCCACAAGCACACGGCTGCTCTTTAAGTCACTCTAGATCTTATCAGCAAACAGGTGCACGTGGCTCATCTGTGGTGCATTGACGTAAAGGCCATTTAGCCTGTATTTATGTACCATATGTGGCCTTCAGTATAATCAGTACCGACATGCTTAAATTACTTGTTTATGGTCATCTACCATCTGCTAGCGAGATCATTACAGCGAGATAAAAAAGAGCGATCCAAATATGCTAAACAATCTTTTGTTTTCTGTGAAGGGAAAAGATATCACACAAAAAAACTGTTCATCCATGAGCTGCCTCTGTGTATGCAGCAGCCTACAGAGCAGTGTGAAAGTAAGGAGGAGTACTCATTCTGCAGCTAAATCTGGGGAACATAAAGTCCCCAGAAGTAGACTGCACACAGACTGAAAAATAAAAACAACAACAAAACAACCATTCGACTTAAGTGATCTGAGTCAACTAAGGGGGGGCTCCAACTACTGATTCGTATATTAATTTTCAGGGTTGCCTTTGTATCTTTTTGTGACCATGTAAAATTAATAACTGTATTATGGCAATGGTAAAACAAAGTGTTATTTAAGTCATTAACCTAAAATTAAATATTGTTGTATAGCCATGTCTTGCAATGTGTTTCGTAAATAAAATAAAAATATAAGAAACCTTTCTTGGAAGAAGAGGGCTAATTCAGGACATTTCTGAATCCTCTATCCATCTGTTGACTGACTAAGTGAGGTTGACT
>NW_024630594.1:0-2467 GCF_008729295.1 Plectropomus leopardus
ATATCTGTGTGGAATACGTTATGAAGTGGTGTTTTTTTTTTTTTTTTACTTGCTGGAGATTCTTGTGAATCTCTGCACCTTCTACCACATGGCAGGAACTCAAACTGTGAATGCAGATGGCGTGTGTGTGTGTGTGTGTGTGTGTGTTCCTCAAGGCAGGGAGCAGCAAAATCGTGATCCTTACTTTTGATTCAGCTCACTGATACTGCCTCTGGGCGTACCATCCCGGCGCAGTTCCTACTGTATGTTCTCATGGTGGTGAAGCATATCTCTCTAATAAAGGTGTGAGGCACATGGAGTTCAGTGAGATGACACGACCTGAGTTATGGCTTCACTCCCCACCTGGGCCGACATGTGTTTGCATTCACGCTAAGTAAAGACGGATAAAAGCTTTGCTAAATGGCAACAGAGAAGAAGCACTGACTGACATGAACTCTAGTGAGGTTTTTTTTTAGCTTAATTGGGATGTAACTGCACTTGTGGAGGAGAAAATTTCCTGCAAGAAAAAAACATTTCAACACTGCAGGCATAATGACTCATATGTATGTAAGAATATGTGCTGCATATGTTACCTCCATCTGCGGTATTTAACAATCTGGATGCATTAAAGAGCCCTCAACTCATATTTGTATGAGTTTTCTTCCACCAGTGCAATTATTTGGATTAATTTGGATAATTAAAACTTAAGTCTTGCTCATCAACATTTGAAAGTGATGTATAGTAAAGGAGGTCTGTCTGACAAAATGTCTTGATTCAAAGATTTGAGGATACGTACCTTGGACTTAAATAAAGTTAAACTGTGGTGTGAAGTAAAGCTAAAACCTTCTGGTCGATATGCTCTCATTGGCCAGACAATGGCTGGTGTTACTTTCATAAGGCATGTGTCCACTTAAGTGATGATGGGAGGGCTGAAGCATGTATTGGGAGAGAGGATGGACTTGCCCATCTATGTGGGCTCAGGATGAACTTCTCCACCATTGCCATTGTTAGTCAGCAATTTTCTGCATGTAGGATATGACAGTTAGTCTTTTTAGTATCTGTCCCACCCCTTCTTCACTAAAATTTGATGGCTGAGGTGACACTGATTATATCAGCATTTTACCCAGTTTGAACTCTTGGCAACCAGAAAAAGCAGCGCTCAGCGCAGCATAGATGCTCAGGGCCTCATCATGCTGTTAGCATTTGTAGCAGAGTATAAATATGCGTCACTGCCATTGCAAAGAATCTAAAAAATATTCTGGTCTCACCAAAAAGAAAAAAAAAGCTTTGCTGGACACAACACTATCACGTACAGTGCAATCAGTACACTGTGTCCGATTCAGTTAATCCAAAGATTTTGTGTGGTTGACTACAGATCCAGTGAGAAATGACGTTCCAGCAAACAACCATTTTGGATATTCAGGTAAGAAGGGAAAACAACATGGTAGAAAAGGCAAAGACTGGATATAAAGGTTCATTGTCAAACTCAAGGGCCCCTTACTGTCATATCCCTGAGCTTTCAACTGCAACTCTGAGTCTTTATTAGGGGACAGAGTTAGCTCTGTTGACATGGGGGTGACTCAGCTGTTCTAATAAAGTGTGGATCATCAGTTATGTGATAACAGGTGGTCGTATATGGATGAAGACCTGATGAAGGCTGGGACATGTGGAGATGCAGATAAAGGTGGTAAGTAAACCCTGAGTTTTCCTTCTTTTTTATGAAAATGGCAGACTGTTGAGTTTAAAGCATCATTTTCAATGTAAAATGCAAATGAGCACTAAATGGTTGTAAAATAATACTGTTTTCATTCTATTTGTCTCGTGCAAAATCACCCGTGAGTGAAAGCTTTAAGCTAATTTGGGAATCAAACTCTGGTGCTCATTTTCATTTGACTTGGCATCAAAAAGGTTTTCAGCTTTGAAAAGATGTAAAAAAAAAAAAAAAAAAAAAAAAAGGAATTTGTTCATCATCTAGCCTTACATTTCTCCCAAAGTAATGTGATAACAAGCTATGAACCCCAAACTGTGCATCAAACAAACTGTGAGCCGGTTGTATTACGACATTCTCATCTGTTAATCTTTCAAAATCGCTTTTTATCTTCAACAGACTGTATTTGCTTTGGTCTTATCTACATTGTCTTCTCTGCTGCTGCACTGACCTAAATTCATCCTATCTGATCTCACATGTTTCTGATGCATTGTGATCTCCATGTCCCAAACAATCCTTGTCCATTATCATTGGTGCATCCAAACAGCCCTGACCCAAAAAAAAAAAACTCCTGCACCTTTGCCATGGCTTGCACAAAAAGACAAAAAAAACATTTAAAATATTTAAACAAGGGTACATGAATAAATTTGCAAGCATATATCTTTCTTGAATAATGTAGCTATCTTCCCAGAGTCTCCTGAGAAACAGCAAAAACCCAATTCAAAACACAACGGAGGCTATAGAGATGGAAGCACGAGCTTCAGTGGAGCTCTTACATCT
>NW_024630595.1:0-4010 GCF_008729295.1 Plectropomus leopardus
CGTTTGATCTTCTCGGGTATCTCCACCAGGGGAGTCGGAGCATCCTCTCCTCGCCGTTCCTTGGCTGGGTTGACTCCCCTGGCCACCGGGGCGAGAGACCTGCCTTTCCGCCTTCTCTATTCTTCCTCCTCCTCTTCTTCTTCATCTTGTTTTTTTCCTTTAATAAGCTGCCGTTAAATAAATTAGAAAATACCCACCCAGGGGTGATCAGACGGCCACAAACCCTTGTCATCTGTCTCCCGGCGCTGCCAGGCAAAAGAGAGCAAGGGAGGGGAAGGAGAAGAAGAAGAAGAAGAAGAAGACAGGCCAGGATTTCTTCATCTTTTTTCTTTCGCTGGCTTCTGTCAGAGGTGAGAGGAGGGAGTTTTTTTTTTTTTTTTTTTTTTGCCAGACAACCGAAGGCGCTTAAAAAAAAAAAAAATTCCATACATTCATATTTATTTAATGCGGCGAGGGAATATACGAAGGAGAGGAAGGGAAGGAGACAGACAGAAAGAGAGGAGGGGAAAAAAACTTTGCTACATATGGAGTGCTTCTTACAACTAATCAGCAGACTGTTGGTGATTGGGGCCGCGGGCGCCAGGTTGGCTCCAACCAGAGTTAGCACAGTGCCCAGGTCTTTGCTGCAGGCTGCACAGGTTGGCCTCAACTCTGCTGGGGAGCAGATGGCGAGCCAAAGCTTGTAGTCACACTTACCTTCCCCACTAAATCCCTAATCCCTCCGTGGACGCTCCTCCAAGGCAGGTTTTTGGAGGCAGAAATAGGGGTTACAATCTGGACCGGCGCGGCGCCTGCCAAAACACTCACAACACAGAAATGCAAATTAACTTATTTGTGTTGTCCGCCGGCCAAGGCGCCGCTTCTTTTGCGAGTAATTAAGATACCTTGAAAAATATTTGTAAAAGATCAATAATTTGAAATGGACAAATAACAATGCGGGGAAAGAGAGAGCAGGAGAATAAGCGAGGGATGTTTTTTGTTTTTTTAAACCCCTCCTCTCCATCTGCGCGCACCAATCGCTCAGGTGTTGGCCGCGTCCACCTTCTGATTACGTCTAATAACTCGACCGTTACAAAGCAGCGCTGCAAACTGGACGTCGAACACAAACTCTGTTGAATGTTCCTTTAACCCTTTGAAACCTGGATCGACATCACTTTTCTTGTCCTGCGTTCAGACGCCTTTTACAAGCATTTAAACCTGCGAACCCGAGCAAATTTGGCTCGCTTTTTTTTTTGCAAACATCGGAAAAAAAGGCAACGAGCAACTTGGCAAGAGGTGTTCTGCACTAGGCAAGAAACAAGTGGATTAAAAAACATATATTTAAGTAAACAGGGTAAAATGTCGAAAAACTGTATTTATGAATAAGCTGATAATATTTTTAAATTAGAATTGTTTCCATTTTTAGACACAATTTTTCTCAGTTGTTTGTTTATTTTGACTTTTTTTCATTATTTTTCTTATTTTTTTCGTTTTATTCTTTGAAATTATAGGAAAAAAAGACAATGATGAACTTGGCAAGAAGTGTTCCACATTTTGCGAAAAAAAGAGTACATTTCCAAATTATTTTTTAATTTTTTTAAATAAGCTAAGAAAAAATATTGGAGAAAATTTCTTGAAGCACATTTTTGTGCCAGGTCATTTCCTTGTTTTTATGTGGGTTTTTTGTCTTTGTTTGTCGTTATATTCATTATTTTTTTTCATGGAATTATTTATTTTTTTGCATTTTTTGTATTTTAAAATGTATAATTATCTTTGTGTATATTTGCGTTCATTTGTATTTTTTAAGTTAATTTTTCTCATTTCATTTCCTTGTTTGTTTTAGTTTTAACTTTATCTTTGTTTTAATTTTTTATGTTTTTGTTTATTTATTTGGTCAGATTTTTTGTTTGTTTTACAGTTTGTCTTTTGCTGATTTTCTTAATTGTATATTTAAAAATATTTAACAGAAATATTATTATTTTTAAGCACATTTTTTCCCATGTCATTTTATCATTTGTTTTCGCTCAGTTTTAGGTATTTTTCTTGGCCTCTTTGCTGCTATTTTTCAGATCATTTCTTCCCAAGTTGCTCATTACCTTCTCCATGTGTTTTTGTAAGAAATCAAGCCAATTTGCTCAGGTTTCAAAGGGTTAAAGCCAGCAGCCTGACACAAAAAAACAGACAAAAAGAAGAAGAAAAAAACAACAAGCGCCCCCTGAATCAGTAACTGTTAGAGGAGGCGTAGGAGCCTCGGTGACACCTTTCAGCTGTGCTTGTTGGCTCGCGCAAATACACACACACACACACACACACACTGTTATTAGCCTGGTGTCAGCAGCACTAAATGGGCTGCAGATGTTAATGCACTGTTTTAGATACAGTGGCAGGAAAAGGAGGCAGAGACGGACCCATTCAGACGCAGAATAACTAAATAGAGAGAGAAACACATTCATTAGAGAGGAACACGCGGCGGAGAATAATTCAGAGGTGATGCTTTATAAACAGAGCTGTTTAAACACTGTGGCTGTGTTTGAAATCTTCAAAAACAGACACTGCGTAGCTTTTACTTCTGTCGCACAGTTTATTAACTCACATCAGTGACTTTCAAACACTCAGAGTTAGAAGAGGAGGACATTTGTGTCTCAAAATTTCATCCAAGTGCTGACCTTTATTTCTAATTTAACATTATCATGTACTTTGTCTTACTAGTCCTCCTTTTGCAGGTGTCTCACACGTCTCTTATGCCTAAATTTAACTGGAAAATTAAGGATTTTAACTAATTCTTATACTTGTATATTCAGTAAAGTATGAAAAAACACATTTTTTCATAACCCTCAATTTTATTAATTTTGGGGTTTAGGTTTTGTTTCAACATTTTAACTTTTTGAGGAGGGGAGGGGGCAAGAAATGTGGGAAAATTTGGGAGCATCAAACAAGCATTTCTGCCATTCTGGTGATTTTGTATGCAATGTTTCACCTTTTCTGCATCAATTTATGGCCAAAATGTCTTTTTTTTTCTTTCAAGATAAAAGTTCTCAGTTCAGTTTTTGAAGGACACGTCATTGTTTGTTTGGGGTCATTTTTTAAATAATTCCACAATATCTCAGATCATTTCGGTGGCTTTATTATTGTGTTTCTTCCTTGGGGTTGATTTGGGAAAATAGGTGATTTTTTAATTGAAAATATTTTAAAATTTTAAGTCTTGTGTTTTTAACTGCATGACATGGGTTGCTCTGTCGTCACTATAACACATTGAGAAAAATGTCCTGCTATACCGAACGTTTGTAACTTTTTCAGAGTTTGTTTATGTGATTTTATTTGGTATATATTTAACTTTTTAAGCGAGTTTCAGCGAAGGTCACACACAAATCAGGCGTTTCACTCGAGTACAAAACTAAAAGAAAAAAAAGCTGGAAAAAATAAAAAGATAAATTATAAATAAAGTAAAACATAAAATTTAAGTAAAAAGAAAAAAACAGTCAAATAAGGTATGATAACCTATTTTATACCAATAAAGAACAGTCAGCGTTAAGTATAAGAGCACAAAAGCACAAGTTTCCACACTAAATCACTCGCCGAGGGTGAGCGTTAATAATAATACGGAAATAAAAAAGCCACATAATTCTTCACATGTTGCTGGTTTCCTTCTCACACTGCGTGAGAGTTTGATAATATCTAAAGTTTTCTAACAATGCATTGTCAACATAATTTCAGATAAGCGTAAATAAGAGTCCATAAACGTTATTTAATTTTTCTTCTGTTTAGTTGTGATTAAGACATTTTAAAGATACTGGACCAACATCGACATAATTGTAATTGCATTCAAGATCTGATTCCCATTTATTTATTTATTCAGAAAATATTGTCATATAATTATAAAAGGAAATTGCAATTTTGAGAAAAAAAGTCATTATTTTGCCATAAAATACATCATAATATCATGTTTTTTTTCTCAAAATATTAGTGTAATCTCATAATACTTTTTAATTAAAAATTAATAATTACAAACAAAAAAAAATAAATAAATAAAA
>NW_024630596.1:0-1120 GCF_008729295.1 Plectropomus leopardus
CCAAAAAAGCCCGCAGGAAGGTGCTGCACTGTTGGATTTTATATTAATCCAGCTGAAGCACATGTCCGTTTGGTTTCTTGTTCTGTGTGTGTGTGTATGTGTGTGTGGCTCAACCTTGGCCTGTCAAAGAGACAAACGGACCTGCCGCTCGCATCCACAGAGCAGAAAGGCTGAGACTGAGTGGTGTAACCTGGTTGCTGTATTTTTACCTGACCTCACACTGCAAATGGCTTTTGGCCACACGTCACTACCCAAAGGTTTACAGAAATGTCCCAAACAAACCTGAATAAGAGGACTTAAAGGAAATACAGGCAGAGGGCAGGTTCTCTGCAGATAATATCACTGTCACATACTGCTGTTATGTGTCTAAGTGATGTTTGAGAGGGATTACTTTTGTGTGTCTATATTATTTTTTGGAAAATGTTGCATAGTGTGCCTTTAAACCTACCCAATCTAACCACTGAGTAGACTGCAGAAGGCCCAAAGAATAACAACTAACTAAATAGTCATTTATTTTACAACTCAGAGATTAGTCAGATGCAAAACATTACTGGGTTGATGATCCAGTGGTGTAAATAAGTAAGTTTTGTTTGTAATTTTTTGGTATTTTTTACATTCCATTCCATTCATATTTTTATATTAAATATTTGTTCTTTTCTTTTTCACACACACACACACACACACACACACACACACACACACATATATGTATGTACATGTATTTATACACACACACACACACACACACACACACAAGAAACCAAAAGACAGATGCAGAAAGAATCTTAAGTCACAGTGCAGATTAATATTTATGTTGGTTTTATATCTTCATTTTTTGGCTCCTGTTTGGACCACCGGAAATATGACAATAGGCCAAGAATAAGATAAGGAAAGACTCTAAAGTCACAGTAAAGAGTGATATTTATTTTTTTCTTCATTTTTTGGTTGAAGCATGTGTGCTTTAACATTTGAGTGAAATACATGAATAAATGTGAGCGTTAACTGTTTAATTGATACAACTCTGCTTAACATGATGACAGGAAAAACAGAAAATGGAGAGCTGCTGTCAGAGTGTAACAAACTCACAAGCTCACTTCTAAACATGTTAGAAGAACGTACA
>NW_024630597.1:0-3549 GCF_008729295.1 Plectropomus leopardus
AAGAACAAACACTGTTATTACAGAGACATTATCCATCATGGTGAGAACATGTACTTTATCGCTGTGTTGTGTTTTTAGTGCCGTTCCCTAATCTCACTGTTACTAATATCTTGTCTGTCAACAGCAACACATGAGCTGGGAATTAAAACAGCCAATCAACGTTTAGAAAGAGCCCCCCCTCCTTTTTTTTCAGTGTGCTGTAATCTACTGTATGAGCAATGCAATAATACATTTCAAGGATATGGCAGGACAAATACTTGTTTTCTTTTGTTTAAAATCTTTCGTCTATAAATAATCAGTGAAGTTCATATGAAATTGGGGTTGTGTAAGTTCCAATAAGGTTTTACCATTCACTGCAAGAACTGGGCGCAATTTGTCCCGTATATCTGTACACAACCTACTCTCACTCATAACCTATATTTTTACATGCTTGGAGACACAAGAGAAAGATGAAACCAAGAGTTTCACGCGATACAGCGGAGAAGTATTAACTCAGAAGTTGCAGGAGAGACTGACACAGAATAACAGGCCTGTCAACCAACTGCCTCGTTGCCATGTTTACAAAGACTCAGACGCCCGTTTTTTTTTTAAAAAAAAATGTCAGCAAGTCCGCCCCCAAAAAAGATGCTGTCTGTAAGTTTTCATGTCCATAAGTGTGCCCGCTTCACCTTATTACACCTGTTGATGAGAAACAGATGTACGACAAAGACAAAGTTCAGTTTTACAAACTGTCTCGATTTTCTAACAAAATAAGTCATTGCGCGTGACCATGATGCACGGAGGTGACTGTTAATAGTGCCCATACCACTAATTCATCACAGGTACATGTAAACCATCTTCAGTGTGATACCACAATCACATTCATAGAACATCAGACAGATTATTGACAATTAATTAACAGATCTAGCATTTAAACAGACTTCTCAAATGTCTGCACAATGCAGGATAAAATAGAAAGATCATGAGCAGGGAAAAAAATGGCTTAAATGCGAGCTAAATTAAAACATGGTTATTATATTCATCACACATAGGCTCAGTGAATATTTAGGATAGCCCAAGGAAGTTTATGAGTAAAAGTAATATTTTATACACGACAGTGAAGTTGCAGTATGGTCGTAAAATGTAGGCCATGGAACGTGTCTTAAAATAGGTCTTTTAAGGGCTTAAATTCCAGATTCCGACATATCGCCTACTCTGTCTTGCGTCTTTCAAATATACCACATAGTATTTTGACAGTTTAAAATCTGATATCTTCATCTAAGTGATGCAACTATTTACTCTCATGTACTCTTTATTTCCTTTTCATGTTGAGAGTAGCCGAGGCCTTTACAATTATGCATAAAAAACACAAACTGATGCATAAAAAATCATCAGAATGTAGGAAACGAAGTGTCTGACACTCAAAATCTCCCAGAGAAGGGCCCCCAGACCCTCCACTTGATTTGTGTCCCTCTGGGATGGGGCTGTGACTTGTCCTTTATTTTCCACCCAGAAGGTGGCAACCCTACAAGGATGTATTAAGGGTCCTGGACACAGCATTGGTCATACATTCTTTTGAAAGCTGTATAGTAGTGCATGACACAAAGAACTACTTACTATACTATTTCAGACATAAGGGATCTTATCACTGCACAACTGGTTTGGTCGTCACTGCAAAAATTCACTTCTTGCTGCAAGTCGATTTGTTTGTAGACGGTATCCTATGCATAAAAATGGTCTCTGCTTTGACCATTGTGCTGCCTTGATTTGAATAGCAATGTCAGTTCAAGTCTCATTCTGTTTCTTTGGATTACACCTATCTTCCAAACCCAGCATTGTGATCTAAACTGCACACCAGTCAAGACAAAACCAAGGGAAGAAAGAGAGGTATGACGTGCAGCAGTAACCTGCAGCTGAATTAAAAACCAGGTGCATTAAGTTGGAACTATTTGGTTATCCGGACACCTCCAAAACTGTTAGACATTTAACATCACTTCCAAAAAACACAACGATTTTTATTATGGCAAATAGAAACCAACAGAAACTCAATTTAGAGAATGTCCACCAATATTCTGCCTATAAAAACAGAATTCTAATTTAAACCTCAACGTTTAAAATATATCTAATCATTCAACCTGTATGTGTGTATTTTCTGTGAAGTGTTGTTGAAAAGTTGTTAGTTCTCTAGAATGATCTAAAAATCGGAGGAAGTCCTGCAATAAATTCAGAGCACACTGAGATAAGATGTGTTTACATCCCTACTGTCTCTGCCACTGTCTTTATGTACTCTAAATATCCCAAATAATTTAAATCTTGTGTCAGTTTGATGTGGTTCCCATTTGCCAGCAGGGCATACTATTAATCTACCAACTGCTTTCTGATTTAAACTGACTAATCCAAGTCCGTTAGTCCTTTCTGTTTCATATTTTACCTTGGATCATTTCACACAAATGCAGTACAAAATATTGGCCAGCAGATGTCAACATGCTGACCAAATGCTTCAAATCATTTTCAGTACTGTAAACTTCACCCTGATTCAGTGTAAGCAAGTTTGGGCTGGAATTGTATTGGTGTAAGATACTAAATTGATATGTGAAAACTACTATTGTTTTTAGATATAATTTGGATTCTTAATGTCATTATATATTAGCATTGTTTAGACGTATATATTTTTCATCACATATTTTACATGTGATTTCATGGCCAAAACAGGTTTAAGTGGTAATTTGTTTTTGAAAGGGGATATGATCCAACAAGCCTTTTGAAATATCTGCCTCTGTCACCAACTTTGTCTCTTATTTCTTAGTGTTCCATTTGTGTTTATTAAATCAGAAACAGGTCAATGATAAATATGTTACAAACACAGAATGATATACATTTCAATTTGTATTGTATCCCTAAATACAAGAGGACAAACATGTAGGCACAGAGTGGATTTTGTGAAATGATAGAGCAAAGCATTTTCCTTTCATGAGTTATCTGAGATATGCACACACAAAACTGTACAGTCGATAGACACGGCTGAATCAGAATATTGTAAATAAACAAAATGACGTGCTTACAGAGAATACATATTTTACAGTATCATCATTTTATCTCCATCATTTTATAGTATTTTAATAAAAAGAAGCACCCTAAATCTTAAATAACAGTGTACACGTGTAACCTTGTTAAAATGTAATAAAATGCACATTTTAAGCCTAAAGAAAAATTCTAATCTTCATTCTTTAGTCTGATTATATTAAATTCATCTCCAACTAAACAGCGGTTAAGGAGTGCATTTTAAATTATAACTTAATTTAAATTAAGTTCAATATTTGTTTTTATAGTTAATATCATGCAGAATTCTGTTCCGAATTTTGGTCAATTTGAAACCATAAATGAGAGGATTTATAATGGGAGGTATGACAAGAAATTCTATCTCAATAAAGTTTTGAACGGTTTGAGGTAAATCCTTTGAACCAAACCGCACGCTCATGACATCAAACAGTATTGTCACAAGAGAAGTGAGTAAGGAGGTTAAATGTGGCACACATGTTTGCATGAACTTCCCTCTGTTTTCTTTGGAAT
>NW_024630598.1:0-4787 GCF_008729295.1 Plectropomus leopardus
AAATTACTGACAGCAGGTAGGAGGAAACAGACAGCAGGTCCATGACAGAACCCCCCCCTCAAGGGACGGCCCCCGACGTCCCAAAACAGGAACACCAAAGCCGGGCGGGAGGAGGGGGTCAGGAGGAGGGACCGAAGTCCCCCGAAACACCGGAACCCACGTCGTCATCATCGGAGGAAGGAACGACCAGCGGCCGCGAAGCAGGAACCCCCGAGCAGGATCTCAGCCCAGACGTCCCGGGAACAGGAGAGGAAGGGACCGGAACAGGAGCAGAGGAACGCCGCCCCCGGACGGCACGAGTGGGCTGATCAGGATGCAGGCGGTGGAAATCTCTCACCAGCTGGTCGTCCAGGATCTGACGAGCCGGCAACCATGACCTCTCCTCAGGACCGTACCCCTCCCAGTCCACCAGGTACTGGAGGCCCCTCCCCCGGCGTCGGGAACGGAGCAGACGTCGTACGGTGTACGCTGGAGCCCCGTCGATGATCCGAGGAGGGGGAGGTGGCTGGGAAACGGGCTGGAGAGGACTGTCCTTAACCGGCTTGATCCGGGAGACGTGGAATGTGGGGTGAATCCGCATCGAACGGGGTAACCGGAGCCGGACCGCCATGGGGTTCACGATGCGATCGACCGGAAATGGACCCACATATTTGGGGGCCAATTTCCGGGAGTCCACCTGAAGGGGGAGGTCCCTGGTGGAGAGCCATACCTTCTGCCCCACCCGGTAGGACGGAGCTTGGGAGCGGCGGCGGTTGGCAGCAGCAGCGTAGCGATCGGTGGCCCGGAGTAGAGCGGTTCTGGCCTGCGACCAGGTTTGGCGGCATCGCCGGATGAACGCCTCCACTGACGGGTACACCGTGTCTTTCTCCTGGTCAGGAAACAGAGGAGGCTGGAAGCCATAAGCGCACTGAAAAGGGGAGAGTCCTGTGGCGGAGCTGACCAGGGTGTTATGCGCATATTCCACCCATATGAGCTGGGAGGACCAGGAGGCCGGATGAGAGGAGGCCATACACCGGAGAGCCGTCTCCATCTCCTGATTCATCCTCTCGGCTTGGCCATTGGATTGGGGATGATAACCCGAGGACAGACTGGTGGAGGCTCCCAGGAGACGGCAAAACTCTCTCCAAAAGGCCGACGTGAATTGGGGACCACGATCAGACACCACGTCGGTGGGGAGTCCGTGGAGTCTGAAAACATGGTCGAGCAGTAAACTGGCAGTCTCTTTGGCGGAGGGGAGTTTTGGCAGAGGCACCAAATGTGCCATTTTACTGAAGCGATCTACCACTGTCAGGATGGCAGTGTTCCCTCCTGACAGTGGCAGACCGGTGACAAAGTCCAGAGCAATATGGGACCAAGGACGATGAGGAACAGGGAGGGGCCTCAGGAAGCCGGCCGGGGCTTGGCGAGGAGTCTTGTTCCGACTGCAGACTGGACAAGCGTTGACGAAACCCCTGGTATCCTCATCCAGGGTGGCCCACCAGAATCGTCGTTGAAGGACCTCCTTGGTCCGAGCTATCCCCGGGTGACAGGTAAGTCGAGAGTCGTGGGCCCACTGCAAAACCTCCGACCGGAACTCCCGGGGGACGAACAGGCGATCCTGAGGACATGAGCTGGGCCCCGGCTGATCCTCCAGAGCGGCCTTGATCCGCTCCTCGATCTCCCAGGTGAGTGTGGCCAGGAGACGAGATGAGGGAAGGATATTGTCTGTGTGAGGAGAGTCTTCCTCTCCCACCAGAAACTGTCGAGACAAGGCGTCTGGCTTGACATTTCGGGAACCGGGGCGATAGGAGAGCGTGAAGTTGAAGCGGGCGAAGAAGAGGGCCCACCGGGCTTGGCGAGAGTTCATTCGTTTGGCTGAGCGGATGTATTCGAGATTCTTATGATCAGTCCAGACGAGGAAGGGATCCCTGGTTCCCTCCAGCCAGTGTCGCCACTCTTCCAACGCTAGCTTGACAGCCAACAGTTCCCGGTTCCCGATGTCGTAATTCCTCTCTGCTGGAGACAGACGCCGGGAGAAGAAGGCACAGGGGTGCAGTTTCCCATCCTCAGCAGAGCGTTGGGACAGCACTGCCCCCACTCCCACATCAGAAGCATCCACCTCCACCACGAACTGCCGGTCTGGGTCAGGGATGAGCAGGATCGGAGCCGAACTGAATCGGTCCTTCAGGTGCTGGAAGGCCTCGCCCGCAGCTGTGGTCCAGCGGAACTGGATCTTGGAAGAGGTGAGGGCGGTGAGAGGAGCGGCTATCGTGCTGTAGCCTCTGATGAAACGCCTGTAAAAGTTGGCGAACCCCAGGAACCGCTGCAACTGCTTGCGGGAGTCAGGAACGGGCCAGGAGGACACAGCGGAAACCTTGGTGGGGTCCATCTCCATGTGGTTGTGGCTGATGATGTAACCCAGGAAGGCGACGGAAGAGGTGTGGAATTCACATTTTTCCGCCTTCACGAACAGAGAGTTTTCGAGGAGGCGCTGCAGAACCCTCTGTACATGGTGGATATGTTCAGGCATGGATCGGGAGAAGATCAGAATATCGTCAAGATAGACGAAAACGAATTTATTCAACATGTCTCCGAGCACGTCGTTGATGAGGCCCTGAAACACGGCGGGAGCGTTAGTTAGTCCAAAAGGCATCACCAGATACTCATAATGTCCTGTGGGGGTATTAAACGCCGTTTTCCATTCATCCCCCTCTCGGATGCGGACCAGGTGGTAGGCGTTGCGGAGATCAAGTTTCGAGAACACGGTGGAACCTTGCAACAGCTCGAAAGCAGAGGCGATGAGAGGAAGAGGATATCGGTTCTTTACCGTGATGTCATTCAGACCTCTGTAGTCGATGCACGGCCGGAGTGATCCATCTTTCTTCCCCACGAAGAAGAATCCGGCCCCGGCAGGAGACGAGGAGGGTCGGATGATTCCAGACGCCAGGGACTCGGAGATGTAGGTCTCCATGGCCTCCCTCTCTGGTGCAGATAGCGAGAAGAGACGGCCCTTGGGAGGAGTAGACCCAGGCAGGAGATCGATGGCGCAGTCATATGGTCGATGGGGTGGCAGTGATGTGGCCCTGGACTTGTTGAAGACCTCCCGAAAGTCGTGGTAATCCGATGGCACCCCGGAGAGGTCTGGAGGAGAACCGGCACTGGCAGGCGGTGTGGGCGTGATCTGTTGTTGGAGGCAGATGTGCTGACAGGAAGGACTCCATGACAGAATCAACCCCGTGGCCCAGTCTATATGTGGATTGTGGCGCCTCAACCATGGATATCCAAGAATCAGAGGGACTTTGGGAGAATCCATAACGTGAAACTGGATGGTCTCACGATGTTCTCCAGCCAGGATCATGGAGACAGGAACGGTCTGGTGGATGACCGTTCCCAGAAGATGTCCATCTAATGCGTGTGCCGGAACGGGACGTGGAAGGGGAACCTGCTCGATCCCCAGCTGACGGGCGAGTTCTTGGTCGATGAGGTTGACGTCGGCCCCGGAGTCAACGAAGGTGGCGAGAGTGTGGGACCCTTCGTTAACCAGGAGCTGAACGTGGAACAGCGGACGAGGACGTGGGACAGAGTTCTGGGATCGGCTCAGCAGGATGCCCCTCTCGACTGCTGAGCCCTGCCTTTTACCGGACATTTGGTGACAAAATGGCCGGCCTGACCACAATACAGGCAGAGATTTCCTCGCCGGCGTCTCTCCCGCTCCTCCGAAGAAAGCCGGGTCTGCCCCACCTGCATGGGCTCTGGGCCCCCTGGAGCTGACACTGGAGATGACTCGGGACTCATTGGAAATCCGGGTTGACGAACCGGAACACGATGAGCCCCCTCCTCCCGGCGTCGCTCCCTTTTCCTCGCCTGAATGCGTTTGTCAAGCCTCGTGGTGATCTCAATGAGTCCATCCAGGGAATGAGGTAGATCAAACGACACCAGTTCGTCTTTTATATATGGGGCTAGACCGTTAAGAAAAGCGTCACATTGCGCGACCGAATTCCAATCGCTCTGTCGAGCTTGAGTTCTGAATTCGATCGCGTAGTCTGCCACTGTCCTGTCCCCCTGCCGTTGATTCAGAAGGCCCCCAGTAACATCGGGGCCCAAGGAGACGGGACCAAACACCTTGCGAAGCTCCTCAGAAAAGGCTTGAAACGACGCACAGGCTGGCGTGCCCCTCTCCCACTCCGCCGTTCCCCACAAGCGTGCTCTGCCCGTGAGGTGATTTATGGCGAAGGCGACCCGAGCCCCCTCCGTGGCGAACGTGCGAGGCTGCAGGGCAAACAGGATCGAGCAGTTTGTGAGAAATGGATTGCACCCCTCCGGATCCCCGGCATAGCGTTCTGGCGCTCCCACACGCGGTTCTGATGCCATGCTGGGTGGTGGAGTCGGAGGAGGAACAGGAGCGGCGTGCTGGGTCAGTGACGTAGCCATCTGTTGAACCTGGTTGGCTAGTAGAGTTAGCGCTCGCTCCAGGGCTGATGCGGACTGACGCGCCTCTGCCGCGTTGGAGGTTAGCTTAGCCTCGTGTTGCTGGAGCATTCCCTCCACGCGGGTTAGGCGGGATTGCAGAGCATTGGAGTCTGCTGGGTCCATGTCTGGCCAGATTGTACTGAAACGGGTGGTGGTAGGACCCAGATGCAGTACAACAATAGCCTCTTGCAGTTGGTAATAACTTTTATTGTCACCAACACAGAAATAGCTCAGCTTACAGACAAAGAGTTCGTTCTTCGTGCCGGAAGCACTAGCAGTGTCTCTGGGATTGTCACTGAATGAAGAAACGAAGCTTGTACCCTCAGTGGCTGGCGGGG